>NW_021319205.1:2655214-2702176 GCF_001605985.2 Dendrobium catenatum | reverse complement strand
AGCCACGGGAACCAAGCAGCCAGCCACTGGAACCAAGCAGCCAACCACGGGAACCAAGCAGCCAGCCACTGGAACCAAGCAGCCAACCACGGGAACCAAGCAGCCAGCCACGGGAACACCAGCCAGCATAGGAAACAAAGGGTCAATGCACAGGAAAACTAGCCAACTAAGGAAACAAAGGGCCAAAGCACGGGAATAACAAAAGCCCAAGAGAAACCGAGGAGACCTTTTTCTCTCCCTCGATCCACGTGCCAACTACCGAATCCCGCGAAGGTATGCATTTTTCAAACTCAGATTGTCGCTTCGTTGTATGCGGCGGACTAGAAAACTGCCTATACACGCCTTTATTGTGCATGGTGAGATGGGACCCCGGTCCGACGCCTAAGACGAGGCAAGCAATATCCTAAACTCTACTTCGGCTTTCGTGGTGCACCGAAAAACCACCTATACACGCCTTTATTGCACGTGGTGGGATGGGACCCCGGTGCGGCACCTACGGCGATGCGGGGTCACTTATAAGTACCCCCGAGCGGGCGGAAAGCAAACTGTGTATTTTTTAAACAGGTACCGTCAAAGACCCCATACACGCCTTTATTACGCATGGTGGGAGGAACAAAAAAATCACGGCCGCGGTGTCCTCGTTCGAGGACACCTACCATACACGCCTTTATTGCGTGTGGTGGGAAAGGCCCAGTTTTCTCGTAGTTTTCCCCTAAATGTGGGAGACGTCGGGAGGCTGCCGAAATTTCGGGTGAAATCGTACCTGGACCTAATTGAACTCAAAGAACAATTGACTTAAGTGAACTCAAACTTAAGCTTGAACTTGAAATCATAAACTTGAACTAGACTTGATTGAACTCAAGGAGCTTATAAATGAACTTGAACTCAAACAGAGGACTTGAGTTGGACTCAATTTGAATGGCACTTGAACTTGAACTTCAAATGAAATTGAACTGGACTCAAGCAAGAACTTGAATGAATATGTAAAGACTCCAGAAGACAATGAACAAAGCGAACTTTGACATTGAACTCGAACTTGTGGATTTAGAACTTGAACAAAGAACCGTGGACTTTTGGACAATGAAATGAATATAAAATTGAGCCTAAGCAAAATTTCAGTGAACTAAAATTTAAATGAATGTGAATTGGACATAAAGAATTTGGATGTGTACTTTGAGCTTGAACCAGATTGAACTTGGAAATGATACAATGGACTTGCTTGAACTCAAAGATCAGTTTGGGACTCGTGGACTTGATCCAATTGACATTTATAAAATTCAAATCTAAATGTATATGAGCTCTAAATGAACTTGAATATTAAGAGAAAAGATAGCTGGCAATGATTTAACTTGTACTCAAATGAAATAAATACAAGCTTGATTTGGACTTGCATGTAATGCTGATTGCAAGCAAATATCAATTATATAAGTCTACTATATACACTACATGTCATTGATAAGAAGAAATGCATAAAGGACTGCAACAAATACAAAGGAGATCCTAGAAGATGTAGTGTCCTACAGTCATCATCAATCAGCGAATGAACATAGTGATACTCGCAAGCAAAAATACACCAATCCGTTGTAAGAAAGGGTGGAGAACATACATCAAGTGTGGATATGTACGAGTCATTATAGGAGATCCTTCGTACACTCAACATACCACTCGTAGGCAAATACAAAAGAATTTTGCCAAAGACGAACTCCTACGAGTTACTACAAAAGCTCATTACGTCGTGCAACTAACATTTTGTCCAAAAGGAAATGTAGGGGAGTCCTCATTCATACAACAATTCCCCTTGGATAAGAGAACTTGACATATAACAGATGAAGCAGGTTTTAATGCTGGTGGCACCTCAAATGATGGTAGAAGCTTCTACATTTGCAATGTATATAACATCCCTATAAACAATACTAGAAGAATTGCAACAAATACAACAATCTTCTTGCAAACATAGGTCAAGTTGAAAGGATAACATCATGATTACAATCAATCAATAACATAGAGTTCTCAAAGAATTTTGGGAGATCTTCGAGCTAATCAAAATGCAAAGGAATTTGAAGGGGACTTAGTAGATGAAATAATTGTTTTATAACAATCCAGCAATCTACATCAATATACGAACAAGCACATTGATTTACATGCAAGCAAGGATAAAAGATCTGCAATACATACAAGTCCTCTACGAATATAAATGTATGTACAACATCCACACATGTGCAGATATATAAAGACTACAGTAAATGCAGTATACTGTAGTCAACTTCAGTCTAAGGATGAATACATCTACCTCTAGCAGTAGTGGATGTATTGTGAAGACCAAAAATCACAGCAGAATACATAAAGAATACAAGTTCCTACTAGCTTCTACGACCCCAAAGCAGGAGATTAGTTAGTGCAATATAATCCAATTGCATAAAGCAAGTAGTGCACGACAGTCTACCTGTACAAAGCAGCAAATAACTGATCCAGAAGCTGCTACTTCACCCCACCGGATCCGCAACTTCTATGCAAGCGGACAGAAGGCCTCTACAAATACTTTCAAAGTATCCCCGCACGTGCACCGTAGTTTGTATACATATACATACATTAAAATGGGGTATAAAATCAAGAATCCGCATGGGCCCCGGCAAGCGTGTTATTGGTACACATGTGACGTCTAGGGATGCTGCGTGGGTTATTAAATTTGAACCTGATCCTTCTAAATAGATAAAAGGAGTTGACAGGGTTCATTTATAAAATACACCCAAACACCCGTATAGGCCTCGACGAGCATGTTATTAGTACACATGTGACGTCTAGGGATGCTGTGCGGGTTAATAAGTGAATTCAAGTTCGAACCCGATCCTCCTATACGGATCAATAGGAGTCGACAGTGATCGAACCTTCAAACAAAAACACGGTTGTGACGACCGACGTATTTGTTTAATACATTCATATTAGGCCTTCAAAGGTCTATAACAATATGAATTCACTAATAAGGGTATAAAGCTTACGAAACCCGATCATCTGTCGACAGCCAGACAGAGTTGACAAGGTTCAGTTCATAAATAAAAATGCCCATAAAAAACACCCCAATGATGACCGTGTTGAATGATAATCTCAACCAGAGGGGTTCACAAATATTTTTCAAATGCCTTCCAAGTTCCACTCAAAAATCCAAACTTCACAAAAATTCCAAAAAACCCAAAAAATATTTAAAATCCAACCACCAAATGCTTAAAGCGAAAATTCATCCGCCCTCCGCAACAGTTTGTCAGTGTGGACAAATTAAAAACTACTTCAGCTCACAAAGAGCCAATGCCTAGTCGAAAATATCACTATGATCCATTCTCAAACAATCTCCTGCTAGTAAGGACGTGGTACGTGTCCTCTAACCGGCGATTTTGCCGCCAAATGGCACCGTAGGATAAATGGTTATGACCCGGGGCCCTTTGAACCGAGTAGTTTTGCCGTCAAATGGCACCACGAAATACTGGTTATGGCCAGCGCCGTTACGTTCCTTATTGGCATCAAATCCTTGAGATATAAATCAATAGGATACACAACTCTCCTTGGCCTATTGGTTGAGAGCTTAGGCTTCCAACTAAGAGGTTCAGGGTTCGAGTCTTTGTGTATGCGTTGTGTGTGTGAGTTTGCCTTAAATGGCCTAAATGTCCCAAAAAAATGAATCAATAGGATATGATTGATAAGGCACAAAGCCCTCTGTTAGCTAAGGTGGATTTAAAATTGTCCCTTTAGACAAACATCCAACCCAGGTCTACAAGGTCCCCTTGGACGAAGCAACCCATAGCTGCCGACAAGGATCCTTCTGTCAGGTTGGGTCGACTACCTCCTCTGACTAAGTAGACCAAGGACCATGATGTCTTGGGACGTCGAAACCATGGGATCTTTATCAGGTCTATCATCCATTCCCCCACCATCCGCTTTAAGTGCAAGATAGTGAAAATTTCTATTTTAAATATTAAGATTTCTCAAATATCCCAATCTAAATCTCCAAAATCTCAAATCCAAACATATGCTGCTACCATATGCCAGATAACTTGTATATTCTACATATCTGATAGACGACTAGCCTTAATCGAAAGTTCTCTCTCCTGATTGGGAGGGGTAATTAACTATAGGGGCTTGCGCCTATAGGAAACCAGAACTCAGATCATAAATTCAACGCAAAATGAGGGCGAAATCTCTGGGTAGTGTCTTACCTACAAACCCATCTACCTTCCAAAATTTACCTCAGAACTTATTCAATTACCCTCGCCGAATAAAAAGAAAAGCGAGGGGAGGCCGGGGCCGAATTTTTGGAGCCCTCAGATTTCTGGTGACTCCGCAGTGACATACAGAGGACGGTTATGGTCTGCAGTTCCAAGCATCATGTCCTCTTCGGAGAAAGTAATGAATGGCTCATTACGAGCTTGTAGAACCTCAATCAAATTACGTTCAGCAAAATACGCCTCGTATCTTTCGGGATCTTTGAGCGCCTGAATCAGAGTCTCCCGAAGGTCTTTAGACATTACCAAAGCATCGTATATGCTGAGTTGTGCTGGAATTTTCTCATATGGGATAAAATATTATAATCTATCATTGGCTGAAGTCTTCTTTTTCTTAGGATCTTCAGGGATAATATCATCATTGATAATTATTTCTTTCTCCTTATCTTTATTGGAGACCCCTTTCTTTGGTGGAGGCGGTAGTATCTTGCCGCTTATTAACTGCACTTGAGAAATCTCCTCCAGTTCAGAGTCATTTAATAGAGCATTTTCTTCAGAATCAGCCATTATTGCATCTAGGGACTCATCTGTTGATTCAAAATCACCACACAGGTTTACACGTCCCATCCGAGACGCTATGCTAGGGTCTGATTCGTTTCCCTCTAGAAAAGCGATATGCTGATCATCAGTCGAATCCTGATCGATCCTGGATCCTCCGTAAATTTGATGAGCTTGAAAGCACTGAGATTCCTTTGCCTTGATGTGGAACATCTCGGGTCAGATAAGCTGATGGTGCATGGTTTCAACGAAAAAGGGCAGAAAACCCTTGGATCATTCATGCTCCCTCTTGTATTTGGAAAGCTCCCTACAAAAGCTAAATTCCACGTGATTGATGCAGATACTTCATTTAAGGCGCTACTAGGTCCCTAGTTGCATGAATATAGTGTTGTCCCGTCAACATTACATCAGTGTATGAAATATCTCAGAGATGGAGAAGAGTTCAGGATCTCTGGTGACATCCAACCCTTCACAGTTCATGAAGCAACAGTTTATGAAGATACATGGTACTTTATGCAAAAGAAGCAAAAGTCTTCGAGTTCTCTCGAGGTTAGGACATCAAATTCAAAGGCTACAAAGCGATCTGAACGGGAAGGTGAGAAAAAGCAGGTGGGGAGAAAGAAGACAGCGCCGACTCTTCCCAAAGCAACGACCATTCTCAAAGAAAAGAAATATGTACATCATCTTGGGAGTGACACGGATGAAGATGATGTTACTCATGCTAAATTTCAGAGAGTATGCCAGTCCATGGACGAATGGAGTAGGCAGGTTGAATTTTCAAATGATGATTACAACTACGACTCTATTTATATGAATACGGTGCAGAATGTGTTCTCTAGAAGAATAAACAACCTATCAATTTCAGATAGTGTACTCGTAGTCACGCGTGTTCCCTTACAACACTTCAAGGAAATCATTCCGCGTGAGGTGCATAAAGTTGAAGAACTCGCCACCCTCTATCTGCCTCCCCTTAAAAATGGGACTGTGCCAAAGAATGTGTTATATTCCACGGGAGCGTGCAAAGAAGAGAATAATGACTGGTGTTGCATGCTCCTCGATTCCGAAGAGTTATTTCCTACGAGGCTACCTAGGTTCAATACCAAAAATATTCAGAGAATGCTACGAAAACAAGTCAATATTCCTACCACCAAGCGACAACTTCGCACAAGCTTGGGCCTCTGGTATGGAAGGAATCCGCGTCCACTACGACAGAAAGATACAGATGCATATAAAGGTATCAGATTCATCAAGCGAAAATTTCTCTGGAAAGAGACTTACCGGGTAATCACATGCATGGAAATTGAATCCGATGATGGTGGTGCTGAAGAGACATACGAAGCTGATGATTATGATGATAAACCCGTAGAGGCCGAGCCTGCACCAGAAGAGCTTGAAGATGGTGGACAGGCAGCCACTATGGATGAGGTAAAAGAAGTTAACTTGGGAATTGAGGATGACCCTCGCCCGACCTTTATCAGCTCTCTCCTACCCGAAGAACAAATAGAAGAAATAAAAGAACTTCTCTGTGAATTCAGGGACTGCTTTGCCTGGACATATGCTGAGATGTCTGGCTTATCCCTTGACGTAGCAGTTCACAGATTAGCAATCAAACCGGATGTAGCACCCGTCAAGCAAGCACTAAGGAGAATGAGATTGCAGATTGAAGAACAAGTGATTGCTGAAACCAAAAAGCTTATAGAGGCAGGCTTCATCCGAGAAGAAAAGTATGCCGATTGAATTGCCAATATTGTCCCTGTAAAGAAGAAGAATGGACAGATTCGTGTCTGCATTGACTTTAGGGACATCAACAAGGCGTGTCCGAAAGATGACTTTCCACTCACTGTGTCCAAACTACTAATGGATAACACGTTTAACTACGACATGTTCTCGTTTATGGACGGATCATCAGGCTACAATCATATCAAGATGGCTCATGAGGATGAAAATCACACATCATTCAGAACGCCCATCGGTATTTTTTACTACACTGTCATGCCCTTTGGCCTGAAGAATGCTGGTGCCACCTACCAGCGGGCGATGACTCACATATTTGAGGATTTGATACATCAGAAGGTCAAGTGCTATATGGATGATCTCGTTGTCAAAAGTCTTGGCCGAAAGATTACTTAAAGGATCTTAGAATTGTATTTGAGAAAATCAAAAAGTTTGATCTGAAGATGAACCCTCTCAAATGTGTTTTTGGGGTCTCCTCCGGTAAATTTCTGGGATACGTTGTTCATCATCGAGGTATCGAAGTCGACTCCAACAAAATAAAGGCAATTATGGAGATGCCACCTCCAAAGAACCTTCGACAACTCCGCTCCTTACAAGGACAACTGGCTTTCATTCGGAGATTTATATCATATCTATCAGGTAGGTGCCAGCCATTTTCAAAGCTAATGAAGAAAGATGTCCGTTTCAAATAGGATGCAGAATGTCAAGAGGCATTTGACAGCATCAAGGGATATCTATTGAATCCGTCCATTTTGGCGGCGCCAATTTCGGGGAAGCCTCTTATACTGTATACGGCAGCGCTAGAAGAATCCCTCGGAGCATTATTAGCTCAGAATAATAAAGAAGACAAAGAAAATGCGCTCTACTACATCAGTCGAAGGTTGATTGGAGCAGAAAACCGTTTTTCTCCTATTGAAAAGCATTGTCTGGCGCTGATTTTTGCAGTTCAAAAACTCCGCCACTACATGTTATCCCATAAAATTATCTTGATATCAAAGATCGATCCGCTGAAGTTCTTGATGACAAGACCAGCATTGACAGGTCGTCTAGCCAGGTGGGCAGTACTATTACTGCAGTTTAGTATCACGTATATGCCACAAAAGGCGGTGAAAGGTCAAGTCTTGGCAGATTTTCTTGCTGCACATCCGATCCCAGCAGACTCTCCACTCAACGATGATTTGCCCGATGAGCAAATAATGCAGGTCAAGGAGAATGAAAAGCTACCGTTCTGGGAGATGTACTTTGACGGGGCATCATCTATTAGATCTGTCCGACCTCCAAATATTGCAAGAGCCCGAGTCGGCATCGGTCTCATTTTCGTAGCACATGAGGGAGGTATAATGAGATTTTCATTCAGTTTGACTGAACCTCAGACTAACAACGAAGCCGAGTACGAAGCTCTATTAGCAGGGTTAGAGATTGCGATCGATGTCAGAATCCAACATCTCCAAATCTTTGGTGATTCTCAGCTCGTGATAAATCAGGTCCTTGGTATCTACAAGGTTGACAAAGTCGAATTGGCCCATTACCACCGGCAAGCCCTCGAGCTTTTGAAGAAAGTATCAAATGTCAAAATAGCTCGAGTTCCTCGATGACAGAATGCTAAAGCAGATTGTATGGTCAAATTAGCCAAAGAAATGACAATCATTAATGAGGAGCGACTTATATTCATTGGAGTTTACACTTGAAGAGTCTTGGAACCCGCTTTATTATAATTTTCGATGGCGGAAGGAATTCCAGATTCAAGCCAGCAGGATGGAACCCCAATTGACCCTCAACCTCTCCATCAGATCGTTATGGAGAATTATCCAGAAGAATATCACGTGGCCAAGAGACATAAAGCTAGTCAAGCTTCAGAATCGTGGTGACATTATTTAGATATTGAAGTCGAAAATGATTGGAGACAGCCATTCATTGACTACTTCAAGGAAAACAAACTCCCGACAGAAAACTCTATGGTCGCACAAATCCGAAAAAGGGTGTTGCGATATGCATTTGTCAATAACACGTTGTACAGACGAGCCTTTGATCAAATGTTGCTAAGGTGCCTAGGGACCAAGGAAGCTAATAAAGTGGTGATAGAAGTCCATGAAGGGCTTTGCGGAGCACATCAGTCAGGTCCTAAGATGGCTGCTAAAATCAAAAGGATGGGATATTATTGGCCAACTATGGTCAGAGATTGTATTTACCACGCAAAGAGGTGTAACGAATGTCAGATTCATGGTGATGTTATACATCAGCCTCCAAATCCACTACACCCAACAATAGCGTCCTGGCCATTTGAATGCTGGGGTACTGATATTATCAGGCCAATAGATCCGCCGTCATCAGCGGGACATCGATTTATTCTGACAGTAACGAATTACTTTTCAAAGTGGGCAGAAGCGACTCCATTCAGAGAGGTCACATCGGAGCATGTGATCAATTTCTTTACCCATAATATCGTCTACATATTTGGTGTGCCACACCGTATAATCTCAGACAACGGTACTGCATTCAAAAGTATAAAAATCTACAAGTTCGTTGAGCGGCACAAGATCGATTGGCGATATTCATCCATATACAATCCAAGGGCGAATGGATTGGCAGAAGCCTTCAACAAGATGCTGGTGAAATTATTGAAGAAGATCCTTACCAAAAATAAAAGAGAGTGACATACGAAGATGACAGAAGAGCTATGGGCATACCTTACAACCTATAAAACACCAACCAAAGCCACTCCTTACTCTCTGGTATTCGGAGTTGAAGCCGTATTACCGTTGGAGATTGAGCTACCATCACTTCGGGTAGAAATTCAGAATGATCTCACTCAAGAGCAAAATGCCCATCTCAGAATGGAAGAGCTCGACGCACTTGATGAACTCAGGTTACAAGCTCAACAAAACCTAGAAATCTATCGAGGAAGAATGGAAAAATCCTTCGATCGTATGGTACGTCCTCGAGCATTTCAAGAAGGGGAATTGGTCCTGGTGCTGAAAAGGCCAATCATCCCACACTGAAAAATCGATGGCAAATTTGTATCCAATTAGGAAGGCCCCTTCGTCATCAAGAAAGTGGACCAAGGAGGAGTATATCAGTTGATCGATCTGAACGGTCAGAAACCTATGCCACCTATCAACGGTCGCCACTTAAAGAAATATTATGCATGAAAATTCCATGTCTAATGTATTTTATGATGATCAAAGTTTTATGTGCATAGTTATCAGTGCATGCTTACACTCATATTTTGAAATTCTCTTGTATAGCAAGAATGCATTTCAAAATCCTCCATCAGACTGGGGGCATTTTAAATATTTATTAGGGTCGACATCGCGCTGCGTGCCGAGATTTTCGAATAAATATTTAAAATCTCAAAGATACAAAGCCTATCCAAAATGTCCCTATGAGACGGGGCATTTTAAATATTCATTTGGGTCGACATCGTGCCATACGCCGAGATCCCCAAATGAATATTTAAAATCTAAAAATTCAAATTTATTCTATTCTAAAATATCCCTACGAGACGGGACATTTTAAATATTTATTCGGGTCGACATCATGCTGCGTGCTGAGATCCCTGAATAAATATTTAAAATTATAAATTCAAATATCCTTTTGTGCTAAAGAATACAATGATTTCTTTTTAGAATATATGCAGGTGATATCTCAAAAGATCGAGACAACACATTCTCCAACGAACAAAGACTCAAAAGTCAAGAAAGACTTTTGTGGCTACACACTCCTACAAAATTGAGCCGAAGAAGTTTGAAGTCTTTCGATAGCCTGAATTTTAAGGTTCGAATGGGTGTAAAAGGTCGGATCCAACACGCCCAAATATGATCGGATCGCTGGCAGCTCCGTCTACTTAACAAGCCATAAGAAAAGCCGTAGTAGCGAAACCCCCACTTCGTCAACCCGTCAGTAGAGACTGTAGAAAGTACGAAGGCAAATTTGACTCGACCAGTTCAAGTGATCATAGTCTACAAAATTTTCCTAAATGACTGGAGAATCAAGGTTCCAGTGGGAAGATGATTCTCGAGCAAATACCGAATGTTCGTAGGCTCCAAAATCTAAAACCACGAAGGATGCCTCCATATCTACCAACTTCAGTAAAGTTAGCATTGGGGAGCGCAATTCCCATAGCTCGAGTCTGAAGCCTGAATGGGTGTAAGAGGTCGGATCCAACAAGTCCAAATATGGCCGGATCGCTGGCAGCTCCGTCTACTCAACTAGCCATAAGAAATGCCATAGTAGAGGAACCTCCATCTCAGCAACCAGAGGACAAAGAGCTATCAAATTCTAGCTCTCCTGATCTAATGAATTTAAGTGACTCAGATCAAAATCTTCTCAAGTGGTTAAGGATCAAGATACTACCTACGTTCGGTACTATCAATTGAATCCAGAACCTGCAAATCCTTCAACAAATCCGTAAAGCGCAAAGCGAGGATCGAAGTAATCTTTCTTCAACAAGTCCGTCAAAGCACAAAGCAAAACACCGAGAAAATTATCCCAAAGTTCACACAAAGCCCAAAGCTGGACTAAGAGGATCCTGTCATCAACAAGTCCGCTACGCACAAATCTCTGGACCGATGACTTTTCGCCATCGACCTAATACAAACCTAAGGGTTTAGGTCATCGGCATCTACTCCTTCATCAAGCTCGCCAAAGCTAGAAGCATAGGACCGAAGGAACATAAATCTCCTGACAAGTCAGTGAAGACAAATCAGCTAATTCCCCATCAATGTCCGCATCACAAAACACAAGGTAAAAGAAATCAGCATCTCAACTATCTATTGATACATCCAAGAGATCTATGGAAAATGAAAATCTAAAAAAAAAAAAAAATGGAAAATGAAAATCTTAGTGTGACATCCAAATAAATTTTTGGAGATTCACTAAACGTCTAAGTGTGACATCTGGAGATCCACTAAATGAAAACCCTAGTGTGACATCTAGAACAAATATCTAGAGATTCATAGGGTCAATATGCATACAACAAACGTGATTCGTTCTAGACGCGTAGCACATTTGTTGAGGGCATTTGTTGACCATCGAATATAAAACTGAAATAAAACAAAAAAAGCTAAAACCCCTAAAATCCCGCCGAGAAAGAGGATGAAATCCCGCTTACCTGCAGAACGGCGCCGCTCCAGTCGCTTCTCCGCAAATCCGGCGTGAATTCTGCGACATTTCCTCGTTACTTGCTCTGTTCGCGTCGTTAAAAGGCGAGGGAACTCCACATCCCAGCAACGACTCTTGGCTCCTCTCCCACGCACACAGCAAGCTCCCCGACTTCCAACCTCCTTTCCTCTCCAGATCTCGTCTCCTCCCCCATCTCTTCCCGATCTACTGTGATCACAAACCAAATCCCTGCCCTCAGCCTGTCACTGCCTCCCACATCCCACCGTCGTTGCTTCCAACAGAGAGAGAGAGAGAGAGGGAGATATAAAAAGTTCTTCTTACCTGAAACCGACACTTAGCCCTAGTCGCCTCCGTCCGACTTCGCTCAGCCCGACGACTTCCCCTTCCTGCGGCTCGAAAGTTAATTCACTGCAAGTAGAAGCAGACAACATGCAACAGATATAGGCTCCCATAACCTGTTGTAAAAGAACTATTATGCATCTAATATATTGGTCACAAGCAAAATGCAGAATAACTATAGCAAATTCAAATGCATACAGTCAGTTCCAGAAGACTTGTATGCAAAGCAACAACCACGAACAAAAATATCATGTGAATGCATCTACAAATCAAAAGGCAGGAGATTAGTTAGTGCACTACGATCCACCTGCAGAAAGCGACGAGTAGTGCACGATAATCCACCTGTACGAAGCAGCGAATAACTCTATTCAGAAGCTGCTACACCACGCCACCGGATCTGCAACCTCCGTACAAGCAGACAGAAGGCGTCTACAAATATTTCAAAATACCCCTGCACGTGCACTGTAATTTGTATACACATAGGTATACTAAATGGGAAAATACAATCTCAACCCGCATGGGCCCCGACGAGCATGTTATTGGTACACACGTGACGTCTAGGGATGTTGCGCGGGTCAATAAGTGAATTCTAGTTCGAACCCGATCCTTCTATACGGATCAATAGGAGTCGACATGGTTCGAACCAACAAACAAATATGTGGCCGTGACGACCAGAATATTTATTTCAATACATTCATATTAGGCCTTCAAAGCCTAAAATCAAAAGAATTCACTAATAAATGCTCAAAGCTTATGAAACCCGATCCTCCGATCCTCTGTTGACAGCTAGACAGAGTCGACAAGCAAGGTTCAATCAAATGGAAATAACCCCAAACACCCCGATGATGGCCGTGTTGAATGATTATCTCAATCGGAGGGGTTTCACAAATATTTCTCAAAATTCTACCCAAATGTCCATACCAAGTACTCAAAATTCCATCCAAAATCCAAAATCCAAAAAAAATCTCAAAATCCCAAAAATATTTAAAAATGAAGCTATCCATCTCAACGCTTAAAGTAAAATCCATCCACCCTCCACAACAGTTTGCCAAGGTGGACAAATTTAAAACTACTTAAGCTCACAAAGAGCCAAATGTCTAGTCGAAAATATTACTATGATCGATTCTCAAAAAGTCTCCTGCCGATAAAGACGTGGTATGTGTCCTCTGACCGGCGGTTTGCTGCCAAATGGCACCGCAGGATAAATGGTTATGACTCAGGGCCCTCTGAACCGAGTGGTTTTGCCTCCAAATGGCACCACGAAATACCGGTTATGGTCAGCGCCAATACGCTCCTTATTGACATCAAATCCTTGAGATATGAATCAATAAGATATGATCGATAGGGCACAAAGCTCGCTGTTAGCTAAGGTGGATTCAAAATTTGTCCCCTTAGACAAATATCCAACCCAGGTCTACATGGTATCCTTGGACAAAGCAACCCATGGCTGCGGACAAGGATCCTTCTGTCAGGTTGGGTCGACTACCTCCTCTGACTAAGTAGACCAAGGACCACGATGGCCCGGGACGACGGAACCATGGGATCTTGATCGGCACTATCATCTATTCCCCCACCATCCGCTTTAAGTGCAAGATGGTGAAATTTTAAATTTTAAATATCAAATCTTTCAACCCTCCAAATTACCTAAATCCAAACCCAATTTCCAAATCCAAACCCATGCTGCTACTATATGCCAGATAACACATATTCTCTACGTGTCTGATTGATGACTAGCCTTAATCGAAAGTTCTCTCTCGTTATCAGGAGGGGTAATTACCTTAGGGGCTTGCGCCTATAGGAAACCAGAACTCAGATCATAAAGTCCTCACAAAATGAGGGCGAAATCTCTAGGTAGTGTCTTATCTACAAACCCATCTGCCTTCCAAAATTTACCCCGGAACTTTATCCGTTAAAACTCCCTCGCCGAATAATAAAAGAAAAGCGAGCGGAGGCAGGGGCCGAATTTTCGGAGCCCACAACCTCCTTCTACTCATACTTAGTTGACTGCCTCTCCAACACATCCTCTTTTATGTTCTCAAGACCCATCGCCTACTTCCTGCTTCCCTAACCTGCATAATCATATATTAAAGATATTTGTAATGAGTCTTAAATGAGCATATTATCGATCCTTAGTCAAGCTTTTAACGTGCTTATTCAGGAGCTTTAAAAATATAGTTTATGGTCATAAATGAGTAAAACACCAAATACTTCAAGCTTGCTCATTTATCAGAAAAGCATTTATAAAGGTATTAAAATTTATTTGATCAGTTAATTAAATGATCTTGAATGAGCTCTAACCTAGCTAAGCATGAGCAGCTTGTCGATAATATTAAATCATTTACAGTCTTGCTCGGCATTAAACAGTTAATTATTTGGTATTGCATATTTCCTAACAGGTTTTACTTCATACATGAAAAATTGAAGGAATGATCAAAATGACCCCGCATGCCCACAATTAACCAACCAGTTGACTTATTACCGAACATTAAACTTTCATGATTCTTGATTATGTTCGATAAGTTAGAAATGATTAACATACATTCAAAACTGGAGGGGGAGTGTTAAAGAATCTTTATTATACGATGTACAAATTTTGGGATAACTTGCTATTTCAGAATGGTCAATAGCTGTTGATTCTTTGCTTATTTTACTTCTTACTATATATAAATATGTTTAAGACATTCATAATGTATATGATATAATTTAGGATTCCATTTAGTTCCTGCATTTTATATAATTGATGTGTAATAAAAATTCCTATTCTCGTGTGAGGTGACTCAAGCTTCAATATTTTGAATATACTTAAATTTCTTAGCAATTATTCCATGAATGAAAACTTTTGGAATAACCTTCCAAGGGGTAAACCTTTCATGATGCTTCCTACGGTCTGTATTGGTTTGACAATCAAGAGTTTTCTGGTTTGCGTGGTAGCTGTTGAAATAAATGGCTTGTTTGATGATAATCAGGTCTTGAGCGATCCTCAAAAAAGGGCGATTTATGATCGATATGGTGAAGAAGGTTTAAAGGGCATGCCCCCTCCTGGTACTACAGATGGTGCAAATGGCTCTGGAAATTTCTTCTTCAATCCTCGGGATGCAGAAGATATCTTTGCTGAGTTCTTCGGGTGCAGCCCATCTGAGTTTGCCTCAATGAACCGTGGAAAGTCTACTAGATTTAGGTCAGATGGTGCTGGAAGATTCTTTGGTGGGTTTGCAGGGCCTCAAAATGTCTTCAGTTCTTACAATGAAGGCGCAGGAGTGGGTGGTGGAGGCCAACCTAAGAAAGCTTCTGCTGTCGAAAACACGCTGGTTTGCAGCCTTGAGGAGCTTTGTATCGGTTCAACGAAAAAAATGAAGATCTCAAGGAATGTATTTAATGACAATGGGTAAAATCTATTGATCTCTTTTTATTATCTCCTTTATGTTGGCTTATTTTAATGCTGCACTGAACTTTTCATCGAAGTACAATCTAATATCTTTGAAATATATAATAATAACTGAATTATCATTGGACACTTTTTTTCCATATGCTTCCATCCTGAACTTCTGTTTGCACTTTGTCTTAGTTACAATTGCAGCTATCTCAAATAAACTAGTTTTTCTTTTCTCTCACACTTCGGTTAATACTGAAGTCCTTTTTGGCGAATTACAAATTTAAACAGAAGTGCTTCAGGGGATGCAAAATGTTGTTGGTTACAATGAAATATGACAGGCTAGTGTTTGGTAGAACATCCTTTTTAGCCGGCTGGATCGGTCCTTCCTGGACCATTCTGTTTATATCAATATCCCACTCCCAAAGAACCACCTTGTCCTCAAGGTGGAAAGATGGGAATTGATGTCTCACCCTCTCGTAAGGCTACCATGTGGCTTCGTAGTTTAGTAGCCCCTTCCTTTTAATTAGAACCTTCTTAATCCCCTCTCATCCCTGACGAACCTCCATCAACTCTAGTGGTTCTAATATCACCTCCAAGTCTTCTGTCATTGTCTCTGATAGTTCAAAACTAGCTGCTTGATCCCCAATTGCTCTCCTCAGCTATGATACATGGAACACTGGATGTATAGTTGTCGTTGGGGGTAGTCTCAAATGATAGGCTACCGCTCCAATCTTCCTCCAAAATCTCAAATGGGCCAAAGTACCTTGGGATAAGCTTCTCATTCCTCATGTTGGTGACCGCCACTTCCTGTAAGGCCATAGTTTTAAGAACACCTTCTCCCTTCATTGAACTGGATGTCCTTCCTATATCCATTCGCCTGCTTCTTCATGATATGTTGCGCCCTCAATAGGTGCCTTTTTGGTTATTCTAACACCCTATCTCTCTCCTCTAAGTAATGTTTTACTAATGAGACGGGTGTGCTATGTCGCCCAAAATGCACCAAGTGCGGTGGGTCTCGTCCATACAAAACTTTGAATGGGGTCATCTGGGAGGCCGAATGATATGTAGTGTTGTACCTATACTCTGCCCATGCTAGCCATCTGGCCTACAACTTACGTGTCTCGAACACAAAACATCGTAGGTATGTCTCCAGGCTCTTGTTTACCACCTCTGTCTGCCCATTTGTATGAGGGTGGTATGTTGTGCTCCTCTTTAGTACTGTCCCCTACATCCTGAACAGCTCCATCAAAAAGTGGTTGAGGAACACCTTATCCCGATCAGATACTATAGACTCGGGTATCCCATGCAATCTGACCACCTCTATGATGAATGCTGCTGCAACTATCACTGCAGTGTAAGGGTGTTGTAGGTGAATGAAGTCAGCATACTTGCTCAATCTATCCACCACCACTAGAATCACTATAAACCCTTTAGATCGATGTAACCTATTTATAAAATTCATGGAGACCTCCACACCCGATCTAGTAGGCTAAGGGCCGCAACAATCCTCTTGGAGCCATGGCCATGTACTTGTTCCTTTGACAGATCTCACAATTGGCTACCAACTCCTTCACATCCTTGTGCATCCCCTTCCAATACAACTCTATAGCGAGTTTCCTATATGTCTTCGATGACCATGAATAACCCCAACAACAGTCCCATGGAACTCTTGTAGCAGGTGTAGAATATGGATTGATGTCATGGGCATCATAAATCTCCCCTGGTATAGAAGCCTCTTCATTTCTAGAGAATAGCTTGGGTGACTACTCTCATCCTTAAATAAATCTGTCCTAATCCTTTCCAGCTCTTCATCCTGCGCACTCTCTTTCTTAATGGCCCCCTAATCCAGCATCAGTGGTATTGATACAACCATCTCTTGTAGCTCCCCCATACATCTAGACAAAGCATCCGATGCATTGTTCTCTATCCTTGGCCTATACTAGATTTCAAAGTCATATCCTAATAACTTTGACAGTCATCTCTGATGCTCCTTTGTCACCATCCTCTACTCCAACAAGTGCTTCAGACTCCACTGATCTGTCCTGACAATGAAATGTCGACCCAACAAACAAGGTCGCCACTTCTGAATGGCTAGTACAATTGCCATCAACTCCCTCTCATAGACTAACTTCAACCTAGCTTAACTGTCAACATCTGGCTGAAGTAAGCGATTGGTCGGCGGCTTTGCATGAGTATTGCCCTCAATCCATATTCTGAGGCATCCGTCTCTACTACAAAAATTTGAGTGAAATCTGGTAGGGCCAAGACTGGTATGATGGTCATGGCCTTCTTCAGCTTCTCAAAAGTTGTTGTGGCCACCTCCCCCCATAAGAAGCTACTCTTCTTCAACTATTCTATCAATGGTCAGGTGATGGTGCTATAGCCCCTCACGAACCTCCTGTAGTAGTCTGTCAACCCTATAAATCCCCTCAGCTCCCTAAGTTTCTTAGGAAGTGACCATCTCAACATAGCCTCAATCTTCATTTGATTAGTAGCCACACCCTCTTGATATACTCCCCACTAGCCTGCGCAAAGCAGCATTTCTTCAAATTGGCCCTCAGTTGTTGCTCCTGTAACACCTTTAGGATTGCCCTCAAATGCTACAAGTGCTCCTCCTCTGACCTGCTGTACACTAAAATGACATCAAAGAAAGCAGCACAAATCTCCTGAGGTAGGGTTGGAACACCTTGTTCATGTGAGATTTGAAAGTGGTTGGGGCATTAGTAAGGACAAAAGGCATCAATAGTTACTCATAGTGTCCATTATGCATTCTAAAAGCATTCTTCGACATGTCCTCCTTTTTCATTTGGATCTGATGGTACCCTTACTTCAAATCTATCTTGGTGAATATAACTATTCCACGTAGCTCATCCAATAGCTCATCTATTACTATGATGGAAAATGTCTGGCACAATTTTCTTATTCAAGGCCCTGTAGTTCATGCAAAATCTCCAACTCCCATCTTTTTTCTTGACCAATAACACTGGACTAGAAAATGGGCTCACACTAAGCTTGATAATCCCTGCCTCCAGCATCTCTCTAATTAATTTCTCAATTTTATCCATTTGAATTTGAGGATAGAAGTATGGCCTGACACTGATGGGTGACACCCGTTCCCTCAGGGTGATAGCTTTCTCCTGCTCCCTCGGCGGTCATAATCCCTGAGGTGGCTGAAAAACTTTCTTAAATTGCTAAATCAATTGTTGTACTGAAGAACGAATATCCCTACCCTCCAATTGGATCCGCTCCAGCCTCTGTAGCTCCACCAAGAAACCTTCCCCCACCTCCTACATGCTCCTCATCATGGTCTTTAATGAAACCATGGATTTAGATAGCCCTACATCTTCCCTGGTCACTACACTTCTCCCTCTCCTCTCCTCCACCAACTCCATCGTCAATGCTTCCCAGTTGACCTTGGTGTTCCCAAGGTCTACAAAAACTTCATTCCCAGGATGACATAAGTGCTCCCTAGCTCTAATGAGGGAAAATCCTCCATCACGTGAACCCCCTATATTGTCAGCATTACTCCACTATAGATCTCTCATTTCATCTCCACTTTTTCCGTGCCCATCTTCACTCCATAGCACCCTATCTCTATCAATATCACCCCCAATTGGTTCACGACCTAGTTGGATATGAAATTGTGGGTAGCCCCACTATCAATCAACACCACCACCTCCCTGTCTGCTATTTCTCCCTTCACCTTCATGGTATGACTTGGGTGAATCCTACCATTGAGTTCAGGGAGATCTCTACCACGTCAAGATGCGGCTTGTCCTCCTCTACTGATGCAAGCAAAATAGAGAGAAAAGACAAGTTGGAGAATACTAGGACAAAATATAAACTAAACTCGATTCACTATAGCTTGCAAATAACCAAACAAACATTCAAGAAACAAAAACCAAATCAAGCGAAATAAAATAAGAACATAAAAATGCTATCCTCAGTATAACGGTCTAGTGGTTTCCTCACATGCAACGAGAGAAGGAAAATATTTTAAAATTGTGCTTAGGTTTGCAAACCGAGGGTCCACCACTGCAAAAGGTTCCAACGTTCTACCAAACTCCTCCGGCAAATGTTTCCAAATTTCAGCCAACAAGTAATTTCCAAAGCTCAAGAAGAAGGATACAGGTGGAGTGGAACTTGCGTAGAGAAGAAGAGGTTAGAAGCCAAGACGAAATAGAGAGGAGGAAAGGGGGTGGAATAAGATCTCAAGCTTTTCCAAGAGAATAAACCCTCAGATTTTTGTAGAGACTTTGCTCAGATTTTCAACAACCTATTCCATTCCAAAACACCTCTATTTTATAGGCAAAAGAAAGAAGATAAACAGCCATAGCACCTCCAACCAAATCCAATCAAAATTGGGGAAATGAAAGGCCAAAAGACACATAACAGCCCACAGAAATTCTGCACAGAAAACAAGGGGAGAAGTCACAGAAAACCCAACCAGCAGTCACGGGAAGCCCAACCAGCCAGGGACCCCAAGAGCCAGCACAGGAAACAAGGCAACACATTACGGGAAAACAGCCAGGAGGGGGAAAACTGAAAGGGAGGACCACGGGAACAACAACAACCAGTAGAAACCGAAAAGACAATGGGAAAGGAAGAGACATAAGTCCACTCCACAATAATGAGCTTGAATAGAAGCATACCTTTTTGATTTAATGAGCTAAGAAGTGCATTTATTCCCCCAATCATTGAGCTAAACTTTAGCTCAAATATTAATGAGCTAACACCAACTGGAACCATTTTAAGCTCATCAGCAAACAGCCAAGGCCCAACCCGAGAGCAGCAAACAGCTCCAAACCGATAACAGCAAGCAGCCCAAGGACAAAATGGACCCAAGCGCAAGCAAACCCAAGGCTTGCCATGCCTAAGCACTTTCCTACCATGATCATTGGATGCTTCAACCATCATTGGATAGCTTAAAAAATATAAAACACAACTAACATTGTTCAAAATACATTAAAACAAAAAATAAACTAAAAATATGAATGCATCAATTCTTCCCTGGTGGGAAAATCTCATCTCCTGATGAGAAAGCTTCCACAATTCTTTTATAAAGCTCTGGATGACGTTTTTCAAGCTCTTTTGCATCCATCCAAGTATAGTCTGTCAAAGGACGATTTTTCCATTTTGCCAAGGACATCATGTGTTCACCATGCCGAGTTTTGATAACCTTGACATCAATAACATCTTCGACCTGTTCATCATAAATCAAAACAGATGTGGAGAGTGGTAAAGTTTCAATTGCCACATGATCTTCAGAATTTCCTTCATATAAAGAAAGGTCAGAAACATTAAACACATGAGAAGTGCCAACAGTAGAAGAAAGATCCAATAGATAAGCATTTGAGCTCAATTTTTTTAGAACACGAAAAGGCCCAAATTTCTTCCTGCTTAATTTCCCAAAAGTACCAACAGGAAATCGTTGGCGACGAAAGTAAGCCATAACCAAATCTTCTTTGAAATAAACTTATCTACGATGTTTGTCAGCATCAGTTTTGTATTTAACATTAGCCATTCAGAGTTTTTCAAGAACTTACTGTTGGATAGTTTTGATATGGTCAAAGGTTTCAGAAGCTTCGGCACTAATTTTATTTGACAAAGACAAACAGTTTCTATCTAAAATGTGAGGTGTAGCTTGACCATAAATGATTTCAAATAGATTTTTACCAGTGGAGCAATTAGCAGAATTATTGTAAGCAAATTCAGCTTGGGGCAAAATCAAATCCCATTGGGAAGATTTCTCACCTGCTAGGCATCTCAATAAGTTTCCCAAACTTCGATTGACAACTTTCGTTTGCCCATCAGTTTGTGGATGATATGCACTGCTAAATTGAAGAGTAGTTCCTAATTTTGCCCAAAGTGTTCTCCAAAAATGATTCAAACTAGTATCTCTATCAGAAGTAAAAGTGCGAGGAATACCATGAAGACAAACAATTTCTTTAAAGAACAAATCAGCAATATATGAGGCATCAGAAGTTTTCTTGCAAGGAATAAAATGTGCAATTTTTCTAAAGCGATACACCACCACAAAAACAGAATCAAACTTTCTAAAAGTAACAGGCAATCCCAAAACAAAATCCATAGAGATATCCTCCCAAGGTTTATTTGGAATTGGAAGAGAAGTATACAAATAAGTATTTTGAGAAGTTCCTTTAAAAGCCTGACAAATTTTGCATTGTTTCACCAGCTTAGCAATTTGTTTTCTCATATAAGGCTAGAAATATTTTTCCTCTATCAAAGCAACAGTTTTTCCCTGTCCAAAATGTCCACTCAACCCCCCACTATGACGTTCATGCACAAGTTGTTCTCTTAAAAAAATTTTTATTATGCAAAGTCTAGATCCCTTAAACAAAAATCCTTGATGAATAACAAACTAAGCAGTAGGATCAGTTACAGAAGCAAGACAAGAATCCCAAATGTTCTTAAAATCAGGGTCATTTGCATAAGTTTCTTTCAAAAAATTAAAAGAAGTAATAGTTGGATAAACAGTTACCAACAAATGAGATCTTCAGCTTAAAGCATCAACAACTTTGTTTAAAACACCAATTTTATGTTTGATATGAAAAGTATACTCTTGCAAAACACTTAACATGCCTTTTATTCCAATTTTTTTGAGAGCCCATAAAACGAAGTGCTTCATGATCAGTATTTAAGACAAATTATTGTTGAATCAAATAATATCTTCAGAATTTCAAAGCTTGAACAATAACATAAAACTCCAAGTCGTAAGTAGAATATTTAGATCGAGTATCATTTAGTTTTTCACTAAAGTAAGCAATAGGTTTTCCCTCTTGACTAAGTACAGCACCAATACCAACATGAGAAGCATCACAATCAACTTCAAAAATGTTTTCAAAGTTTGGCAAACTAAGAATAGGAGCTTGGCTCATTTTTTTCTTAATGATTTCAAAAGTTTGTTCAGCTTAAGGTGTCCACCTAAATATCCCCTTTTTTTAAACAATCAGTAATAGGAGAAATCAGAGAATTGAAGTTCTTAATAAACCTTCGATAAAAAGAAGTCAAATCATGAAATCCTCTCACCTCACTTATGTTTTTAGGAGTGGGCCAACTTTGAATTACTTCAATTTTTATCGGATCAACTTTTATCCCCTTAACAGAAACAATAAAACCCAAATATGTTAAGCTCGAAATCATGAAGGAATATTTTTTTAGATTGATGTATAGCTTTTGTTCCCTTAGAGTTTGCAACACTTGTCTTACATGATTAAGATGCTCAGAAGAGTGAACACTATAAATCAGAATATCATCAAAATATACAATGACAAACTTGCCAATAAAAGGTCTCAAAATATGGTTCATAGTTCTCATAAAAGTGCTCGGAGCATTCGAAAGCTCAAAAGGCATCACAAGCCATTCATACAAACCTTCTTTGATTTTAAAAGCAGTTTTTCATTCATCCTTAGGTCTTATTCTTATTTGGTGATACCCACTTCTCAAATCAATTTTAGAAAAGATTTTTGCACCACTTAACATATATAGCATGTCATCCAACCTAGGAATAGGAAATCAACATTTAATGATGATTTTATTTATTGCCCTACTATCCACACACATTCTCCACGTTCCATCTTTTTTTGGAGTTAATAAAGCAGGCACAGCACAAGGATTTAAACTTTCTTTAATCAAACCCTTTTCTAACAAATAAGTCACTTGCTTAAAAAGTTCAGCATGCTTAGTTGAACTCATCCTGTAATGAGGTAAATTAGGCAAAGTTGCTTCAGGAATTAAATCAATACGATGTTGAATATCTCTCATAGGTGGCAAACCTACAGGAAGTTCTTCAGGTGATATATCAGAAAATTCATCGATTAAAGATCGAATTTCATTAGGAATTTGAAGAATAGAATCAGTTTCTTTTCCCAAAACCAAGTAAGCTACTTCAGAGTGTTTCAAATTATTCGCATTCAAAAGAAGTTCAGGAGTGTTTATTTTGGCAACTTTGTTATTTTTAGCAGGCGAATCAAGCACATGTTTTTGAGGATAGAGAGTGAATTCCTTGTTGTTTTGAATCAAAGAGTAAGTGTTCTTTTCCCCGTTGTGAATAGTTTTGTTATCAAATTGCTAAGGTCGACCCAACAGAATGTGACAGACTTCAAGAGGCACAACATCACAAGTAACTTGATCTTTAAAAGACCCCACAATTGTTAAGTTGACAACACATTGCTTTGTGATAGGAACCTCACCTCCTTCCTTAAACCAAGAGATTTTATAAGATTTGGCAAGCGATTTGGATTTTAATTTTAGCTTATCAACCATCAATTGTGATACAAAATTTTCTGAACTTCCATTATTTATCATAAGAGTGCAGATTTTCCCTTTAACTGTACAAGTTGTTTTGAAAATATTTCTTCTAAGCCACTTGTCTCCATTGTCAGTTTATGTTGTTAAGATTTGTCATATTACCAGAAGTTCTTCACCTTCATCTCCCTTGACATCAACTTTCTCTAATTCAATGTCATTTTTATTTTCATATTCATTTTCTTCTTCTTCCTCTATTTCTTCGTCATTTTCAATGTAGTTATTTCTAGGTGGATTATTTTTTCTACAGGCCGCAGAAAAATGGCCATAGAGCCCACATTTATAGCATGGTCCAATTAATCTAGGTTGTTCAGATGGTTTAGATCCCATAATTCCCTTTCCTTTATCAGTATTATGAGTTTCAAAAGATTTAGTTTTAGTACCTGATGTTCCCACAGAAGTTTGAGATTGAATCTTAACCCCGCCGTTGGTCGCCGCTTATAAGTTTCCATTATCTTGTTATGACCCCCTTTCTCTTTGATGTTGCTTTTCAAGTTTTAATGCCATTCGATATGCCTCGTCAACTTTTATTACATGATGCAAATTTAATTGATCATGAATTGTCCACTTAAGACCGTTAATATATTTTGAAATAGTTTTATCTTCAGATTCATCTAAATCATTTCTTGATTGAAGTTTGTAAAATAGTTCAGTGTATTCTTCCACAGATTGAGTTCCTTGTTGCAAATTATTGAATTCTTGAAATAGAGTTCGTGCGTGATCAGATGGTAAAAATTTTCCCATCATCTTTTCTTTCATCCGTTCCCAATTTTGTATCTTTTCTTTTCCACGCTTAAGTCTATTATTTTGTAAGTTTTTCCTCCACGTAAGAGCATGACCATTTATTTTTAAACTCGTAAATTTTACATTTCTATTTTCAGGAATTTTTTTCCAATAAAAAAATTGATCCATTTTCTCAAGTCATTCAAGAAATAGATCAGGTTGTAATTTACCCTCAAAGTTGTGAAAATCAATTTTAATCCCAAAATCCAAATTTTGTTGTCGTCTATTTTGATTCCTAGGGACTTCTTCTTCGCTTTCAGATATTTGGACATGTTGTTGATTAATATTAAGATTAGCAAGGGTATTAGCCATTTCATTCATCTGATTTTGCAAGTCCGCTAATTGTTGCATCACATTTTGTCATTCCCCTGAATTATTAGCCATATTAGATCTCAAAAGAAAAAAAAAAGATTCACAAACCAAGGGTATTCTAACTCGCTCTAATACCAAGTCTGATGCAAGCAAACTAGAGAGAAAAGACAAGTTGGAGAACACCAGGACAAAATATAAACCAAACTCGATTCACTATAGCTTGCAAACAACCAAACAAACGTTCAAGAAACAAAAGTCAAATCAAGCGAAATAAAATAAGAACATAAAAATGTTATCCTCAGTATAACCATCTAACGGTTTCCTCACATGCAACGAGAGTAGGAAAATATTTTAAAATTGTGCTCAGGCTTGCAAACCGAGGGTCCACCACTGCAAAAGGTTCCAACGTTTTACTAAACTCCTTCGGCAAATGTCTTCAAATTTCAGCCAACAAACAATTTCCAAAGCTCAAGAATATGGATACAGTTGGAGTGGAACTTACGTAGAGAAGAAGAGGTTAGAAGCCAAGATGAAATAGAGAGGAGGAAAGGGGGTGGAACAAGCTCTCAAGCTTTTCCAAGAGAAGAAACCCTCAGGTTTTTATAGAGACTTTGCTTAGATTTTCAACAACCTATTCCATTCTAAAACACCTCTATTTTATAGGCAAAAGAAAGAAGATAAACAGCCATAGCACCTCCAACCAAATCCAATCAGAATTGGGGAAATGAAAGGCCAAAAGATACATAACAGCCAGTAGAAATTCTGCACAGAAAACAAGGAGAGAAGCCACGGAAAACCCAACCAGTAGCCATGGGAAGCCTAGCCAGCTAGGGACCCGAAGAGCCAGCATAGGAAACAGGGAAACACATCACGGGAAAATATCCAGGAGGGGGAAAACCGAAAGGGAGGACCACGGGAACAGCAGCAGCCAGCAGAAACCGAAAAGACAAAGGGAATGGAAGAGACACAAGTCCACTCCACAATAATGAGCTTGAATGGAAGCATATCTTTTTGATTTATTGAGCTAGGAAGTGCATTTATTCCCCCAATCATTGAGCTAAACTTTAGCTCAAACATTAATGAGCTAAATTCAAGTGAACCCCAGATTTTTAAGCTCATCACCAAGCAGCCAAGGCCCAACCCAAGAGCAACAAACAGCTCCAAACTGATAACAGAAAGCAGCCCAAGGACAAAATGGACCCAAGTGCAAGCAAACCCAAGGCTTGCCCTGCCCAAGCACTTTCCTACCATGATCATTGGATGCCCAACCATCATTGGATAGCTTTAAAAACATAAAACACAACTAACATTGTTCAAAATACATTAAAACAAAAAATAAACAAAAATATGAATGCATCAATCCCCCCTAGTGGAAAAATCTCATCTCCTGATGAGAAAGCTTCCACAATTCTTATAAAGCTCCGGATGATGCTTTTCAAGCTCTTTTGCATCCATCCATGTACAGTCTATCAAAGGACGATTTTTTCATTTTGCCAAGAACCTCATGTGTTCACCATGCCGAGTTTTAGTAACTTTGACATCAATAACATCTTTGACCTGTTCATCATAACTCAAAACAGATGTGGAGAGTGATAAAGTTTCAATTGCCACATGATCTTCAGAATTTTCTTCATATAAAGAAAGGTTATAAACATTAAATACAGGAGAAGTGCCAACAGTAGAAGGAAGATCCAATAGATAAGCATTTGAGCCCAATTTTTTTAGAACATGAAAAGGCCCAAATTTCTTCTCGCTTAATTTCCCAAAAGTACCAACAGGAAATTCTTGGCGACGAAAGTAAGCCATAACCAAATCTCCTTTGAAATAAACTTCTCTACGATGTGCATCCTACCCTTCAAAGATAGACATCTTCTGTGATGCCCCATAATCTAAATTAAAAAAATTTATCTTTTAATTTTTTAATAAATAATAACCAGAACTATCTAATTTCATTTATTAGAAATAAACAACAAAAATAATTCTATAATTCAAAATATCTATATATACATCTATATTCATTTTCCAAAAATCATATACCTTACTCATGATCTATATAATCATACAACTACTCTGTCATGAGAACAAAAGAATAGCTCAAATAAAAAAAACAAAACATGAGGAATCAGGGTCAATCTTACACTCATGTTCCTCTGTCCTGACATGAAATTATTTAATCACATATAATGAGCTAAAAAACTAGCAGGTCATCAAAACATATAATTGAATTCAAAGCACGGTAAAGGAGCAATGCATATATGTGATCAAATTATAGCAGTAATAGTCATATGATCATTAAATCAATACAAAAACAATAAAATTTACATACAACAGTAGTAAAATTTATAAATAGCAAAACATTATAGTACTGAAGCCAGTAAAATAGTAAAGCAGTATGAGTGTCAAATCTATAAATCAATCATGATATCCGTAAGACCAAGCAGTACAGAAATCGGATAAAACATTAAGTCAAAATATCAGTAAAGACTATTGCAATCAAATTAATGTAGTAAAATTATATAGGAAGGTACACATGTTATCAAGTTAATATATATTAATATTAAATCAATATCTTAATTACATGTTCAATATATCTTGCATATCTCGTGCTCAATGAATATATCATAATTTTTGTATCAATAAATCAATAATAATTTAGTAATAAATTCATACAGTAATATGAACAACTAAAAACTTAAAACTAAAAAATCATCCACCTCCCGCATCCGTTTGTCGGGGGTGATAAATTTGAAATTAACCTCAGCTCACAAAGAGCGAATGCGTGTCGGGTGTATCACTACGATTCATCCTCAAACAGTCTCTTGCCAACAGGGACATGGCACGTGCCCTCTAATCGGATGGTTTTGCCGCAAAATGGCACAATTATATTACGATCACGGCCAAAGCCCGTATGTTCCTTAAAGGCGTCAAACCCTTGAGCGATGGATCATAGGGTATATTCGATAGGCATAAAGCCCTCTGTTAACTAAGGTGAATTCAGATATATCCCCTTAGACAAACACCAACCCAGGTCTACAAGATATTCTTGGATGAAGCAACCCATGGCTGCCGACAAGATGTCTTCTGTCAGGTTTGGTCGACTACCTCCTCTGACTAAGTAGATCAGAGAACATGACAGCCCGGGACGACGGAACCATGGGATCTTGATTGGGCTCGTCTTCATTCCTCCCACCACTAGTTTTAAGTTTATGGTGACAAACTCTAAATTCCAAATTTCAAAATTCAAATCCAAAGTTCAAACCCTAAAATTATTGCTATTATACGCTGGATTTACAACCTGTGTAATCCCTTTAATGACTAGCCTTAATCGAAAGTTCTCTCTCATTATCAGGAGGGGTAATTAACTATAGGGGCTTGTGCCTATAGGAAACAAGAACTCAGATAAAAAAGTCCTCACGAAATGAGGGCGAAATCTCTGGGTAGTGTCTTATCTAAAATCCAATCTGCCTTCTAAAAATTCCCCCGGAACCTAATCTTGTTAAAACTCTCTATCGTCGTCGTTACATATACACTTAAAAAGAAAAATTGATGGATGGCGTGGAGAGGCCGGGATCACACCTCATCATAAAAATGGAATTTTTCGGAGCCCACATTCATTTTTTTATGTGTACTTTATTGGATGAAATAGATATAACTAAAATATGTTTGATCATGAGTCGAATAAGTTTTGATCAAGATTAGAGTCAATTTTGAGCGATGTTAGAAGCTAGTAATCTCTTTTTTTTAAGCTAGTAATCTCATATCTAATATCTTTTTAGGTTTAGGGTTTAGAATGCAAATATACAACATTGCTAGATATAGAAATATTGTCAAATATACATCATCACTAACATTCAACAACTATCACTGACTAGATAGAGGCAGAGATGGATACGAAAATGTTGCCTCGGAATCATTTCTCTTGAACGAGAATTGTTGGAAAAGAAGACGCTAAGAATAGAAGTGATCGATCAACTTCTTGCTCGAAAGGTTGCTTATATAATATTCAAGCGTCTCTTTGAATTCCAGGTTATTTTGATTTGGATATAACTTTCGAACATATTTCCGCAATGAATAAAATAGCGGGTATATGTTCTCAATTCCAGGCATTATAGGCCATTTAAAGCTATATTTCTCAAAGCAAATCATGCATAAAATATTATATAAATAATTCCCTAATAATAATTTTAGGATTCTTTATGGTATGCTTCTAATGAAATATTTTCTTCATAGATTGATTAATCTCGATTTTTCAAGTTTTCAACAAACGATTGAATAGAAATGTGTGTTTCATTATTGATCGAAATTTTTGCTCCCATTTAAAAAAATCTCATAATTTGTGTTTCACAGCGGAATAGTTTATATTTTTTTTGCGTTTATACTGATAATACTCGTGCAACATAAGATGAAAATAAAAGATCATGCTATCTATTGTTTCCACTTTCCAGTGTATATCACTCTAGTTCACCGGAATCAAATCAATATCATCTTTCTATAGTGCCTTTTGAAGTTACAATGGCTATTCACATTTAAATGACAAGAGGTTGAAGAAATCAGAGTTATTAACTTTAAAAATATCACTTGATATTTCATATTAAATTCTCAAAATTTTGTATTAATGACCACATCATGACTTTGAGTTTTCTTATGCTCATTATCAGAGCCTATGAAGTGTAGACTTAATATTGCGTTCTTTGAAACTCTTTGTGAAATTATTAGGTCCCTAAATTCTTCAGAAAAATTCGAAACAGAGAAAAAACCAAAGAGCCACACCACACAAAAAAATGCACTATAAAAATTGGGACAAATAGTACATATAGCTCTTCTTTCTCAATCTTTCCATGTATCTCTTCTCTTTTGCACCTTTCTCAACTTAGAACTAACCAATAGATTCAACACAACCACCAAGGGACACAACCTTTAATAAAAAATAGAAAAAAAAACTATCCAACCAGCCTCACAGCACTGTGGCATCAAGTTGGAGCGTTGCAATGCTCCCACTTTCTGATTTTAGCCTGCACGACAACGTTGCAGTGTCGGGTCTGGAGGGCCGCAGTGCTGAGGTTTGTAGCGCCACAACGCTGAGGTTTGTAGCGCCACAATGCTGAGGTTTGTAGCGTCGCAACACTCTATTTCTATGTCTTTATGCACCAAACTATGAAGCACTGTGGTGCTCAGGTATACAGCACCGAGGCATTGTGCAGAAAAAAATTGGATGCAAAGCATCCGAACCCAAGCAGGAGAAGAATCCCTGCAACCCCCTAGCACGCTCAACAGACTAAATTGAGGTTCGAGACAATGATACAACTCGATTGATCAATACAATCATATTCCACATAGAACTAACAAGTGTTTAGATTAGCGTGTTGATTTTTATTTTATAACAAAAATTTTTGTTTTATTTTACTTTTATCTTACCATGTAGCAAAACCAATTATGAAATCATTCACTTAAAAGCCTCCTAATATTTTGATGTGTTTCCTGAAAGATTTATATTCCTAAAAATGGAGAAACAAAGAACAATGAGCTTTTATTAAATGTCATGTCATCTAAAACCACCAAGACTTCCTTTTCAGAGGATCTCCACTCGCTTGAAAATTTAAATATATTTTAAGATTCCCCAATCAAATTTCCATAGTTCCTTGAAAATCTCATTTCATACTTTTTATTCCTCAATGTGATTTTTTTTTTTTTATCATCTCTTGATCTTATAATGATTATAATAACTGCATTTTTTAGAAGACCATCATCACCATTAAACTATCCCAACTATTCAAAGCTGATGATTTTAACATTTTTTTTTATGGGAAATCAAATTAGATACTGCCAGGAGGCATTTATGACAATTCACACACACATTACATACGTAAGCTTCAAACTTAAGACCTTTTAGTTGATAGTCAAAACTCTCAACCGCAGACCAAGATGAGATGCGTTACTTTAAAATCTCATTTTAAACTTTTATTCTTCAATAATGTGATTGCTAATTTCATCATTGCTTGATATTCTACTTTCTACTAATCACAATACTTGCTTTTATTCAAATCTAAATACAGCCAGGTGATTCCAGTATCCGAGATCTTGAAGATTGATGTGAGACCTGGATGGAAAAAGGGAACCAAGATCACCTTCCCAGACAAAGGCAATGAACAGCCTAACCTTCTCCCAGCAGACCTTGTATTCATCATTGATGAGAAACCTCATGAAGTTTATCAGAGGGATGGAAATGATCTCATTGTTCATCAGAAGGTTTCATTGTTAGAAGCTCTTACAGGAGCTACACTAAACTTTACTTCTCTTGATGGAAGGGATCTAACAATCCCTGTTACTGATATTATAACTCCTGGTTATGAGCTTGTAATTACTCAGGAAGGGATGCCTATTACAAAGCAGCCAGGAAGGAAAGGTAACCTCAGAATTATATTTGATGTGAAGTTCCCAACGAGACTATCTGCTGATCAACAATCTGCTCTCAAGCGAATTCTGGGAGATTAAAATTACCTAATTTTCTTCTTGAATTCTTCGTTTTAGCTAACCATTTGACAGGCTTGCTGTCATATTGAGTTGTGGCAAAAAGATTAGAGCAGGATATGAAAGAAATAAAAATGATTGGATTAGGATACTCTCACCCAATTTTTATTACACTGATCTTACAAAAATTGACTTGTATGTTTTTTTTTTTTTTTTGACATTTATACTGATGATTTATATAATTCTTTAAATGCCTTATGGTGTTGTCATATAATTTCACAATAAATATGTATTATTTTTTAATTCTTCACATAAATTCTTATCATTTAAATATGATTGTTGAATTTCATTTTTATGTAAAAATATCCTTTTTTTTTTTGCTGCAGATGTAAATAAGATTTACTCTTTAATCATATCTCCTGCACTGTTGATGATGTGTTTGTGGAAGAACATACGGAGTTCGGACGCCATTAAAAAATGTCATGATTGTATAAAATATGTATTATATATTATATAAAAGATTATACACAGATTGTGTATAAGAGATGTGACCTATTTTAATTAGTCTGAAAAAAAAAAATCGTCTGGATTTCAATCAAAACAATTTCTCACATATACACTTGCATGATTTTATTTTAGCATTTCAATCATACAAAAATGAGAATATTCTCAGCATTTTTTACATATAAATAAATATATTTTTTAATATGATTTTAATTTTTTCTCATTTTTAATCATATAATATTTAATTGAACACTAAAAGGGATTTATCTTAAACTTCACTATTAAAAAAACTATGACTTCAATAGTATTATGTGTTTGAAAATTATTTAAAATGGTAAAGAAGAGCTTTGAAGAATCCAGCAGAAATTGATTGAATTGGTTATAAATATTGTGCAAGAATTAATTAAGATATAAATCTTATTTAAAGAATTAATTAGTATTGATTAAATTCAGATTTATAAAACTATTTGATTTGATTTATGAAATCTTAATAATTCTCTGCAGCTCAGTTACTGATAAAAATACAAAAGAAATTTAAGAATAGTTTCATATATTTTTTTTAATTTAAAAAAAAATTATATCATAACATCTTGATATAAATTCTATCAATTTAAAAGGTATTAGATTTATTTCAAGATTAATATACAAAAATCATTTAGATTCACATTTATTAAAGCTAAATACTACAGATAAAATTGTAAAATAGATAAAAAAAAAAGGAAGCCAAAACAAGGATTTCCAGACTCCGGAGCACATGCGAGGCTGAACAAAATATCAAAGATAAATTTATCTCTATATGCTAATATCTTTTTGAAAAACTAATGGAATAAAATATTTTAATTAAAATAAGTTTTAAAATAAGTAGAATTAAAATAAATATTAATCAAATATTATATAACATACATATTAATATAAATTTAATAATTTCAAAATTATCATCAAAAATTTAATTTGAGCCACTTTTTTACCAACTTCTGCTCCCTTAAACTACCAAATTATTCTAGAAAATCAGATTGTAAATCAAATTTATTATCAATTTAACTCATTACTTTATCAAATTAGAATGTAAATAAAAAAAAAATGTTTAACTAAGCTCACTCATGTATTTTCAAAATAGATTATGGGTTGAAGAAATCCAATGCCACTAAAATATTTCACTTAGACTTCGTTTGAGACGACTTTCTTGTTGCTTTTTTTTTTTAAAGAAAGCTTTTTTACTGCTTCTTAAACCGTCCTTTTAGTACAAAAATTAAAATTTTTATACTAAATAATTGCTTTAAAAAGCAATAAGTTAGGCTTCATTTGAGATGATTTTCTTATTGCTTCTTAAAAACAGTACAAAAATTAAAATTTTTATACTATAAAATTGCTTTAAAAAGCAGTAAGAAAGTCATACCAAACGAAGCCTTAGTTTAATAACTAATGATTTAAATTTCCACACACACTATAATTACTAAAATTAAAAAACTAGTAATATAACATCACCTTCATGCATTCTTGTGCATGTTGGTCTATAACAAGGCAAAAACAATTGAACAATTTTCATTGCCATGGTTGATTAGGGAAATAAGTAGATTATTGAACAATTTTCATTACCTCAACCTCTACGATTGCATTGTTTTAATTACAAGGATATAATATACAAAGATGTGTAACATATATAACACATTTTACTTGAAGGAGATGAAATGAAAGTCAGGAAAGAAAAATACCAATTCCATCGCTTCTGGCAGCTTCAAATTCTGCTGGAATTAGCAATCTCATCAGTAGTAAAGAGATAGAATAGATGATAAACAACTGTCACATGAACAAACTAGTAGGATTGAGATTTTAGTTAGAAGATTCAAATCAAATCAAAATGAGCTGAGCCAGAAGCCAAATTTTTTAGCTAAGCCTATTGGATTAAGTGGATTCGAGATAAACTCGAGATATGTGTATAAAAGTATATATACAACAATAACAATAACAACATCAAGTCTTTATCCCACTACGTGGGGTCGGCTACATGAATCTTTTTTCTCCATTCTCATTTAAATCTAATAAAGAAATATCATTTCTAATATTTTCTAATCAAGTCTTTTTAGGTCTACCTCTACCTTTTTTAACATAGCCCAATTCTAATACATCTACTCTCCTAACAGAGTCATTGGAAGGTCAATGTTTTACATGACCAAACCATCTATGATGGATGGCTCTCTCTAATCTTATCTGTCACCCAAACCATCTATAATGGATGGCTCTCTCTAATCTTATCTGTCACTGGAACTATTCCAACCTTTTCCCGCATATGCTTGTTTCATATCCTATCTCTAAGAGTATGTCCACTCATCCACCTGATCATCCTCATCTCAACAACACTTAACTTAATATTATGCTTCTTTTTAATGGTCAACATTTTATGCCATAAAGCACTGCAGGTCTCACCATCATCTTATAAAGTTTTCTCTTAAGATTGAGAGGTACTTTTCTATCACACAACAAACCTGAAGCATTCCTCCACTTCAACCATCCAATTGAATTCTACTAATAATATCTCCATCTATTTCACCATCACTCTGAATAATAGACCCACGATATCTAAAATGAGTACACTTATTAATAACTTGATCGCTCAAAATATATATGTTGGACTGAAAATTTACCTTAAAAGATTAAAAATTAATTGATATTAGAACAATTTTTGGATCAAATCAAATTCAGATCGAAGTTAATGAGTTATTAATGAATTGGATCAATCCACACTTGAACCAGATATGGCTTGGCTGATGATCAGATTGAATGACTTGGAGCTCATCTTAAGCCGGAATAAACTCAGCTGAAGATTGAATCTTCTAACAGATTCAACAGCCTACAAACAAATAAAGAAATATTCCATTGGGTTGGGTTGGCCCACTTGCCATGTAAGCAAGGCCAATTAGTCATTTTGTAAAAGGAATGTTCAAATAATACTAAACGCACCTTGGTAATTTTCTTCAGTGATGAACATCAGACAGGATCATAACTTATTTATTTTTTTTAAAAGCTCCCGACCGTAAATGGAATGAAGCTAAAATAATATCATTCAAGTGATTCACAACAGTTGATCAGTCTGTAATGCTTGGGATGGCCTAGAGTTCAACAGTTGTTTTAGTGATACCATTATACTGGAGAATGAAGGTCTTTTCCAGGGCTCACTGCAGTTGTTGAATATTAACTATTAATAAGAGAGTTAATGAAAAACAAGATTAAAGAGTCATTTCAAAGAATTTCTTACCTGGCCCAACAAGACTCGATAATTGAAGCAATAACTGGGTTCATATCACTAGGAATATCAAGCCTTCTACCCTTAAACCCGACAGCATAAACCACCTGCAAAAAGAAACAAGAAGCCACATTAGATTTGAAGGTCAGGAAGAGTATCCTGATCAAATTTCAGGTCAGAATGGGTCTTCAAATCATTCGATTTATTTTAAAAAGAGTATAATGAATTTTGTAGCCAAATTACTGCAGAAAAAGGACAAAAAGGTTAAACCTTGGCAGGATTTAAATTACTCCATGGTTGTTGCAAGGTCATAAGTTCCCATAAGATCACACCAAAGCTGTACACATCAGACTTCTCATTTGATGGTTCATCACGAAGAACTTCAGGCGCCATCCACTCAGGCTGTTGTATCAAATGCAATGTTAGCAATTAAAATACCTTACAGTAGAAATAATTATGATACTAAACAGTCAAACCACTTACAGTCCCAGCCAAAGATTTTGAAGAAAGGTATGTGCTAGCCTTCAACCTTGAAAGGCCAAAATCACAAACCTGGATAATGATTAAAGAGATGATATGGAAACACATGCACAAAAGCACATACTGACTACTATTCTAAGCAAAAAAGTAAGTAAATACAATTATTATGTTATTTTTTATTCATTTCGCCCATAGCATGAATAAAGATATATGTAGTCACGTGTGTGGAACAGTTGATCACAAACGTTCCAAAAGATATAAGCAGTCAAAATTGCATATTTCACCCAATAGGAGATATAAACACTTACATAAAAGTAGATGCTGATTAAATCTTGTAGCAAAAAATTAAAATATAATTATTATGATAGTTTGATAACATCCACCCATGGCATGAGCAAAGGAAGTGCTGGGGTGGGAGGAAGGGAGTTGGTTTGGTTTGATTGTGGACTCTAAATTTCTCCAAGATAAGATAAACTTTCTTTCCAAAAGATATAGTAAGTCAAACATGCATATTTTGAACAATAGAAGCAAATTCTCAAGATGCGCTCTACAATATTGAAGAAATATTGAATATAAAATGCTTCTAAGAAAAGCAGGAGAAAATAACACATAATTCACATCATATAGATTAGAAGAAATGGGAGCGTAAAAAACCCTTGTGCGATCATGTTCCTTATAATTCCCATATGTAAAATTCATATTTCATAGCATTTATTTGCGAGACATCTACTAAGATAATTTATTTCCAGGATTATCAAATATTAATCTTCCTATGCTAAGTCCTCTTCAAAACGATTGATGTTGTTAATGAATAAACGATTCTAATAGCTGATAGTTTGAATCCAATAAATAGATTTGTAGGTCTTACTTTCACCGTGTACTTCTTGTCAACCAAAAGATTTGGTGACTTCAAATCCCGATGGACAATTGGTGGATTGCGTTTATGAAGATAGTTCATACCCTTTGCCTGGAAAAAAGCTCATTCAGATAATTTATTATAGAAAATAACCAAATTTATGAGGCTAATATAAAACGATTTGTCGCTAAATTTAGATCATATTTGAGTATAAGAAAAATGCAAATTTAGTGACAACAGTGTAAGATAAAATTATCAAATTAAATCATACCACATCCAAAGCCATATTTAATCGACGTCTTTCATCTAATGTTTCTCCCACACCTGTCTTATGTAAAAAGCTATATAAGCTCCCTCTGCAAATTAAGAAGAGATAAAAACAATTATAGCAAATATACAAGGATTCTCAAAAATGAAAAGAAAACTGGAATGACAACAATAAAGAGAATGTAACCACCTAGATAAATACTCAGTAACAATGGATAAATGAGGTGGTTGAGTAACTGCACCCATGAAAAGAACTATATTTGGATGCCTCAAGCTTTTCATTATGGAAACCTGGCATCCAGTACAACATCAATGAACCAGGTTAAATAAATGGCATAAAAGAATGCAAATTCCTTAAAAGAAAATATGTGCTAAAAAACAGTACAATGAATGGTTGTTCACCAAGACAAAATACCTAAACATTGTCAATTTGAAGAGATTTATAATATTTAGCTTTGCTAAATGCAAGCAATACTTTCTCCTTAGAGATAGGATACGAAATGAGCAAAGAAAAGGTTGGAGTAGCTCTAGTGGAAGAAAATATTAGAGAGAGTCGCCTTAGATGGTTTGGTCACATAAATCACCGGCCTTCTAATGACCCGATTAGGAAAGTGGACGTATTAGATTTGACTTATGTTAAGAAAGGTAGAGGTAGACCTAAAAAGACTTCGTTAGAAAATATTAGAAATGACCTTTCTTGATTAGATTTAAACGAGAATTTGACTTTTAACGAGACACAATGGAGAAAAAGGATTCAAGTAGCCGACCTCACGTAGTGGGAAAAAGATGATGTTGTTGTTGTATAAATAAAAAAAATGATTAAAAATCAAATATAAATGAAAACTAAAATAGATTTCAAAACTCTTAACTACATTGATTCATATTATATATTCAAAAAGTCTAATTGATAAAACAAATAGATTGAAACAAAATTAGAAACAAAATGAAATAAAAAGAGTAACGAGTCATAGAGGGGACGAAGAGCAGAAAGTGAGCGAAGAGTAGAAAGTGAGCGAAGAGCCACAAATATATACTATTCAAAGGAGATGAAGGCAAATCTGGTTTTGTGCTTAATGTTTTTGCAAGTTTACAAAAGAGGACTTAACTCTTCAGATTAAAAAACAAATAATTTTTTATTCTTATTTTTAATTAGATATATAAAAAATTTATTAAGAATATAGGTTAAAACTTAATAGTTTAATCATTTAATTAATTTAAGTTACATATGGGCTTTCACTCCGCTAACAGGAAGAAAAAAAGCTGTGCCCAAGGCAATTTCTTGTTTGAAGATTTTTATAATATTGCTAAATTCAAAAAAGCATAAAATTATAACTAAGAATACCATCTATGATAATTTGTATGATATTACATGTGAATTGAATATCAAAGAAATCTAAAGTCCGAATAAACAAATGGGTATGAGCTAGACCAAACTTACTATACAAATGACTGAGCAGAAACCTCAGTGTTAGAAAGATCAAGTGATGACTGATGTAATGCATTTTCAAGATTTCTCTCCCACATGCCGACAGCCTGAACAAAAATCAGAAACTTTCTCTGTCCAGGCCTAAACAATGCTGCTAGGGAACATTTCTTCAAGTGTAACACTGAGTTTTAGTATAAGCCAATCGTTCTTTACTTTGGAATAGTCATATATGCTAATGGAATTTGTTATCATAAACTCGGAAATAAAAAAATAGTGACGGCAGGACAGTGATCAGAATCAGTAGATAATCTAAAAGTTTTAAGCTCGTATAACGGAAAAAAAATAAAAATAAAATACATATAAGCCCCGTCTAAAAGCATATAAGCGCCGTCTAAAAGAGGCAGAAATTAACAAATGCCAGGCTACCAAAAAAGGCGGTAAAATGATGGAGAAAAAAGATGCATGAAAATCCATGCTTCAGATACCTCTCTTAGAAATTCTTTAAACCTCTCAGGATGGAAGTCTTGTTCCATGAGAATCTTGACAGCTACTTCCTACCAGTTCCAAAAAAGCATTATATGATAAGCAAGTTATGAAAATCAAAAGAGAAGCTAAAGTCATAAAATTACTCATTATACATCATCTATGCTAGAAATAAAGACAAGAAAACCAAAAAAGAAGATCAATAATTAGTACTTAGCACCAACAGCTTATTGATCAATTCACAATTACACGGCTTCATTGGCCATGAAGTGCTCCTTGAAATGTTAAACAAAATGATAAGTTGAGCCGTTGAGGAGTCCCTCCCAACACTACCACAAATCATTGTGATCATTACAAATCTAACAAGTTGTTCCTTGTTCAAAAATTGTTCAAATATGATTCGAAGATAGTTTGATCATGATTTAATGATTATTTAAATAAAGTTAGAATATGATTCAAACATAAATTATAACACAACAAACTGCAAAGTTTATACAATAGAGTGAGTAATCACAACAGCAGATTATAAGAGATATAATACAATAGCTATAACAAAATATAGTATATTTTAAGAGATATAACACAACAAATCGAGCAGAGTACAATTCAAAGGCTATAATACAACAACTATATCATAACATATATAAATTCAGAAGTAATATAAATTGAATTAATGAAAGAATAAATGTACACATAATTAATATTAGATCAAAATAATAAATGGATCTACATTATTGTAAAATAAATTTACACAAACATTTTCTGTGAAATTGTATATAATTAGTGTAACTTCTAGAAGCTTATTTTTTTGAAGTTATTTAAGATTATATTGAACACACTCCACTGTCATCACTACAAATAAGATATAAAACAACCATCAAACAACATGTGCAAGAACTATTTAAATTACTTAAATTCTATCAAAATATCAAATGGATTAGTTTACTTTAGACCTATAAACTTCGTCTATAGTGGCCCTTCTCCACTTTCAAGGAGATTTGGAGGAAAAAGCTCATGTATATTGTTAAATAACTCTAATTGCTCAAGTAACCTAGGGAAGCACTTGCAGAATAAACTTTATTGCAGTTGTAAGCTCTATGCTAAGGTACAATCGAGGCCAGGATCATATAATGTCATAGAGAGAACATATTTTAAATTTCAATAACATATATATATTTTTTAATTTAAGTTAAGTAACAAATTATATTTAAAAAGGGGAAATTTAAATATCGAGTAAGAAAATTTATGAACAATTTATCATTTAAAATTTTGACGATAAGATCATTTATACAGGTGTTAAGTCCGTCAACATTAGAGCAAGAATGAAGTATCAAAATATCTATATTCAAGGTGAGTACTCATAATTTTAAATTATGGTAATAATTTTATTTTCTTTTAAAATTAAATGCATCAAAGGATATTGACACATGCTTATTTAGTTTTTATTGCAAATTAGATCACGGTTTATCATTCTAATATCCAACGATTGATCATTTTAGGTTTGATGATAACTCGCATATTGTGTTTCGCATTACTATATAAAAGTTAATGAATGTTATTTGAATGACATATCGAGATATACTTGTATGTGTATGTTGATTGATGGAGTACATCCTCTTATGATACTAATTGGGAACACAACATACCCACACGCGTTAAATGGAAAAGGTTTGGAAAAGGTAATGAAAAAGAAAATAAAAAAGTAAGTACCTTAAGTGGTACTATTTAGATAGTCTCCAGTAAGGGTTGTATTAGTTACAAAATTTATTATGATAGAAAATGAGTATTACATATAGACATTATATATGATTGATGGTCATTTTTCAATTTAAATGTTATTTTATAACAAGCATGAATATTATTCCGAATGTCTTGTATTATTGTAATTTAGAAGCATGATGTACTCATTGAATTATGTTATGACTCACTCCACATTTACAAACGTTCATTGTCCAAACAATTTAAATGAATGGAAGAGGAGAGAGCATGTGCTGCAGATGCAATGCTCTGAGAGAAACATAATTGTTGAAATAGTTATAGAAATTGTTATTAAAATGTATTTGGAAGTGTAGAGGCTCCATCAATATATTGGACATAGTTATAGTTAGAAATTTTAATGAGCAAAATTTTAAATAACCGTCCGACCGTCTGTTCTTGCCTAGTTAATTTGAGCCTTCTAGTCTGGTCGTGACAAAAAGTAAGTCCGATACAAGTGTGTTGGAATCTCCTAAGATTAGGTTTGGTTCAATAACAACTCTATTGTGCTCTTGTGGCTAAGAATTTCCTAAGATGAAGTTTTAGCTTGTCACTATCTCGTACATATGGGTTGAAAGTTCAAACCTCCTGATAAAGGGTGCCTATAGTGCCAAATATATTTGATAAAAAAAATTTTCCTCAAGGAATTATCCTTCTCTCTTTCCCATTTTCTCTATCTTTTTCTTTCATCTTTTTCTTTTAGAAACTAGGAAGTTAGACCTCTCTTGAAGACGGTCATACCTCGGTATGAACTTTTTTTTCTTATGCGTGTCTCTCAAAAACAAGTCTTGTTAATCTTGCCGGACTGATCCTTTGTGATCCAAAGATGTATAATAAGCTAATTTTTATTTATGAATTTCACTATATAATGATCATTGTTATTCCACACTTCATTCAAAAAAAGTTGCATTTATGCATATTTTCTTATGAAGCCTCTTTATCTTATTAATATATTCAGGTATCAACTTTAATGACAGGTGTTTTCCTTCTATTTGTAACCTCTCTCTACTTGTAATCATTACCTCCCTCTACTCCTAAATAAGAAGAGGCCAATCATAGGATTTGTGCATGGGCCAGAGTTTATAATTTCCTTTCTAATGAGAAGAAGCTTGCTAGCCAGAAGTCTAATAGTCTTCTTTCTCTTGCAATAAGTATAATTATAACAAATTATTTTCGATACCCCATATGCTCTGTTTGCCCACTTCAGTGAAAGTATCAAACTCTCTTCTTAGGTGCATGCCAACATCCTTGATAGAGCTTTTTCGTTCTTTTACGAATCTTCTTTCTTCTTCTCAAGCGGATCTATTTCTTTGCTGCTCATTTTATATAAGAATTATTCAAAAAGAGGAGAATGACAAGATGAACATATAAGTGTAAAAATGTTACAAGGGGTATTTGATTAAGACTTTAGTGGAATCCTATAAATTGAAGGAGAGAACCTAGGAAATCTAAGGGAAGATCTAGGGCAACTATAACACAATAGAATTTTCTTTCTTGGTTTGATGGTTATGACGCAGGATATTTATTTGTGAACTGCAAGTAATGTCAAATCAAGTGGTATTAAAGCTAAGGGTTTCTTAATATTGGTACATGGTATTGACAAAGAGTTGCTACAAACAAATTGAAGGACTTTTTGTACTTGAATCCTCTACATAAAGAGGACGATTTCCCCATCGAACTAACAGTTAGACAATCAAATGGCTTGATTGCCCAAGTCACTCTTTTACAACAACATATGGCCATGTTGATGGTGTTTAACTAACAAGCTGTAACGACAAATGAGGAATTGAGAATGTGGATGAGTTTCCCATTAGTAAAATTGATTCCGCAACAGAGATGAGAGATTAAAAATAATTTTTTAGAGTAAGAAAACTTAGATGAGGTGGCCGCAGGTCTTATACATCAAATGAAGAGGTAGAGAAAAACATTTTGAAGTGGATACCAAAATCAACATCTTGAAATGTGATGATTCCACTGATGCAAAGAAGTTGGACACACCCTTTGATTGACCAACTAGAGATCTATTCCAATCCCTGTGTATATGCTTCCTGATGCAAGAAAAAATATAGGGAAACCCCTAGATTTTTGCAAGCAAAAGGAAACGTTTCCTAGGAAATAGAAAATTAACAAAATACTAAAAAATATACAAATTACAACTTATACGACAAACAACAAACTTTATAAAATTTTTTAAAAAATATGATATTACAAACTTATGAAATAAAATTCTAAACTTGCATTTCCTTGAGAAGAAATATACAGGTGACGTCGAACATGTGGAGAGAAGAAAGTGGTTAGAAGTCAAGACGAAAGAGAGGACAAGCTAGCAAGCTTTCCTAGAGAGAGAGGAGAAGAGGTGAAACAAGCTCGCAAGCCTTTCCAAGGAAACCCGTAAGTTTTATCCAAAAATTAGCCACATAACATCCTCCATGTTCCATCTTTTTTAGGAGTGAGTAAAGCAGGCACAACACAGGGACTTAAGCTTTCCTTAATCAAACCCTTCTCTAACAGTTCAGTCACTTGCTTAAAAAGTTCATCATGTTCAGTTGAACTCATTCTGTAATGGGGAATATTAGGCAATGTGGCTCTAGGTATTAAATCAATGTGATGTTGAATGTCCCTCATCGGTGGCAAACCTATAGGCAACTCTTCAGGTGTTATATTAGAAAACTCTTCAATTAAAGGTTGAATTTCTTTAGAAATTTGAAAAGTTGAATCAGTTTCTTTTCCTAGCACCAGGTAAGCTACCTCAGATTGTTTCAACTCATTTGTGTTAAGAATCAGTTCAGGAGTATTTGTTTTTGCAACTTAAGTATTTTTGGCAGGCGAGTCAGAAATATGTTTTTGAGGATAAAGAGTTAATTCTTTATTATTTTGAATCAAAGTGTAGGTGTTCTTTTCCCCATTATGAATAGTTTTGTGATCGAATTGCCAAGGACGACCCAAGAAGATATGGCAGACTTCAAGAGGTACAACATCGCAAACAACTTGATCTTTGTAAGAACTTCCAATTGTTGAATTAACATTGCATTGTTTTGTTATAAGAACCTCACCCCCTTTCTTGAACCAAGAGATTTTGTATGGTTTGACAAGTGGTTTGGATTTCAATTTAAGCTTATCCACCATTATTTGTGAAACAATTTACCCAAACTCCCGCTATCGATCATTACAGTGCAAATTTTTCCCTCGACTGTACAAGTGGTTTTAAAAATGTTTCTTCTAAGCCACATATCCCCACTTTCCATTTTAGCAGTTAAAACTTGTCGGATTACTAAAAGTTGTTCACCTTCATTGCCCTCTACATCAACTTTTTTCAATTCTATTTCGTTTTTAGGTTCAAATTCATTTTTTTCCTCTTCTTCTATTTCTTCATCTTTTTCAATGTAATTATTTTTTGGTGGGTTGTTTTTTCTACAAGCCGTAGAAAGATGACCATAAAGCCCACATTTATAACATGGTCCGATCAGTTTTGGTTGTTCAGTAGGTTTAGGCCCCATTATTCCTTTACCCTTATCTAAAGTTTGAGTTTCAAATGATTTAGTTCGTACATTTAATGTTCCTGCAGAAGTTTGTGAAGATTGAGTTTTAACCCCGCCAATCTGTCTTCGCTTATATGTTTCAATTATTTTGTTGTGACACCTTTGATGTTGCTTTTCAATTTTCAATGTCATTCGATAAGTCTCGTCGAGTTTAATTATGTGGTGCAAATTCAGTTGATCTTGAATTGTCCATTTCAGACAGTTGATATATCTAGTGACAGTTCTGTCCTCGGATACATCTAACTCATTTCTAGATTGGAGTTTGTAAAAAGTTTCAGTGTATTCTTCAACAGATTGATTACCTTGATGCAAGTTATTAAATTCTTGAAAGATTGTTCGTGCGTGATCTGATAGTAGAAATTTCCCTCTCATTTTCTCTTTCATTCTTTCCCAATTTTGAATTTTTTTCTTTCCCTCGTCTTTGCTTATTGTTTTGAAGATTTTTCCACCGTATGAGTGCATGACCGTGAGTTTTAAGCTTGCAAATTTGACTTTCCTATTATCCGGTATTTCTTTCCATTCAAAAAATTGATCCATTTTTTCTAACAACTCGATGAATTGATCGGGTTGAAGTTTACCTTTGAAGTTATGAACATCAATTTTAATCCCATAATCCCAATTTCTTTGTTGTCTATTTTGGTTCCTAGGGACTTCCTCTTCACTTTCAGAAGTTTGAACATTAGGATTGTTGACATTTAGGTTAACAAGAGTATTAGACATGTTATTTATTTGATTTTGTAAATCCGCTAACTGTTGCATCATTTGTTGTCAATCTCCTTGATTATTAGCCATTTTTGTTTTTCTTTAAGAAAGAGACTCAAACCACCCAAGGATTTGTTAACTCGCTCGGATACCAAACTTGATGTAGACAAACTAGAAAGAAAGAGTCAACAGTGGAGAACACTAGGACTAGAAGAACAAAACTCGATTCAAATTGGAAAGCTGATATCCAAACAAAACACCAAAACAAACTAAAGTCGAACAAACGAAACAAAGTTTAAAAATAAAAACACTATCCTCAGAACAACCAACAAGCAGTTTCATCACATGCAACGAAAAGTGGATAAAATAAGATAAGTGCTTAAAGGCTTGCAAACCAAGGGTCCAACACAGCAACAAGGTCCAACGTGCAACAAAACTCCTCCAGCAAATGTCACTAAATTCTGCCAACAAACACCTCCAATAGCTCAAGAAGAAGGATATAAGTGGAGTGGAACTTGTGGAGAGAAGTTGAGGTTAGAAGCCCAAAACGAAATAGAGAGGAGGAAGAGAGAAATGGAACAAGCTCTCAAGCTTTTCCAGGGTAGAAAAAACCCTCAGGTTTTGTAGAGAATTTGCTCAAATATTCAACAATCCTTTCATGTCCAAAACATCTCCAATTTATAAGAGAAAAGGGGCATCCAAATAGCCATTCAACCTCCAACCGAACCAATCAGGTAAGGGGAAGAAGAAGGCTAGCAGACAATTCAGAACACCACCCAAAAAGACAACACAGGAACAGGGTAAAGCATCCACGGGACAGCAGCCAAGGGAGAAACCAAAGGGGTAGCATAGGGGAACAGAACCAGCACCCAGCAAAGGAGAAAGGGCCAGCCACGGGAAACACACCAGGAAGAAACCGAGGGGACATAAAGAAGGGGAAAAGGCAAGGATCCACTCCACATAATGATGCAAGCAAAAATTTGGGAGAGGGCCCCAAATTTTTGCTAACAAAAGAAACTCTTCCTATATAATAGAAGATTACAAGATCTCACAAAAACTAAACGAATTAGACAAAAAACAAACTTTTTATATCATAAAGATTCTTACAAGACGCTTACAAACGACACTTAGAAAAGGACTTACAAACTTAAGAAATAAAGACTTAAACAAGACGACATCCTAAACTTGCTTCACTTAGAGACGAAAGATACAGATGGAGTGGCACTTGCGGAGAGACGAAGAGATTAGAAGCCAAGAAGAAGGGTGGAAAGAGCCCGCAGGATTTCCGGAGGGGATGAGAAAGAAGAACGGACAAAGCTCGCAAGCTTTTCCAATAACCCGCAGGTTAGATTCCAAAAATCACATATCATTCTCTACTTTTAAAAAACCCAAAACATCTACTATATATAGGCATAAGAGGGGAACTAAACAGCCATATTAAAATATTAATTAAAAGCTGGAAATAGAAGGTCAAAAGCCACCTAAAAACTGCAGTAGAAACTCTTAGAATTCTTCCCAAAACAGCTACCAAACAATCCCAAAAACTGTCCAAATTCTGTCCAAAATACAGCCCAAACAAACTGTCCAAAAACAGTCCCAAAAACTGCATGATACCCAAGAGTCACAGCCATTCCAAGCAGAACAAGGCAACGGAACCAACCAGGAACAGAACAGCCATTTAGAAATCCCAAACGGCACTTTATTTCACAGAAAGCCACGGTTTCAGCACAGGAAACCAGGAGTCAAGTGTCGGTTCCAGCAGCAGATGTTATTTCACGGTAAATAGGGAGGCTAAGGCAATAAAGAAGGCAGCAAAACCAAAGGGGCAACAGCAGCAGCAAACCATGGGAGGAAATCAGCAGGAAACCGCAGCAACCCAAGGGTCAAAAGGGAGAGGAAAAGGCAATATAAATTATAGAAAAGAGGAGGAAGAAGAAAAGTCAATGTTTAAGAAGTAATGAGCTAATTTTTAGTTCAATAAATGAACTAAAAATCAGCTCATAATGAGCTAACCTTCCACAATATATTAATAAGATGGAGAAGTCAAAAATCAAATATTAGGATTTGATTTGACCCCCCTCCTGCCTACATCAAACTCCCCTTCTTGAAGACCCAGCTCCCGATGAGTCAGTTCTTGTTTTCTTCCGACGAGGCGAAGACTGAGCATCCAGTTCTTGAATCTTTGATTCATATTTCTTCAGGATTTATTCTAGTTCTTGTAGGAACTGATCTTGCAAACGTTGCTTCTTCTTCATGTATCTTTCTGTACATAAATGCATCCATGACTGAAGTTTGTATAGCTCGAATTCTAAGGGATTTGTTGAATCGGGAATCCATCTGTTCATCGAACCTTGATCTTCAGAATCTTCTTGCTTGTTTTCTCCTGTCTTTTTGTCTTTTTTCATTTTTTTTAAAAAAAGACTCAAAAGAAAGACTCAAAGAGAGACTTTAAAAGACTCAACCTAAAAAACATATATATGAA
>NW_021319205.1:2635885-2655114 GCF_001605985.2 Dendrobium catenatum | reverse complement strand
AGGGATATTTACATTTAAATTTAAAATTAGTAATTATTTATATTTAAAAGTATAACATAAATTAATAATTATTTATATTTATATTTAAAATTATAGAATAGATTATTTATGTATGAATTTTATTTTTTTAATTGAAAATTTATATTATTTCAAAATTATTACATTGTTATCTTATCATTTAGATATTATTTAAATATTTTTCATATTTATTACGTCATCTAGTTCGACCCCGATCGAAACATTAATCCTTGAATCTCTCTTTTCCGGTCCGGCTTTTACAACCTTGTATAATACAATAGTTAGAGGACATAAAAATTGTCTACATTGTAAATAAAATAATAGATTTGACATTAAACAAAATAAGTATAATTACAATGTTCAGAAAGATACCGAGCCATGCCATTCAGCATGATGAACAGTCCCAAAAGAACCTGGAAAGAAACAAAGTCAAACTCCAAACAATGAAATGACCTCATTTGCAACTGTCAACAAAACTTAAAGTTTTCTTAAAATCATAGTTGAGGGAAGAAATGAGATAAATAGCAAGTTTACCTGCTCCAATTCTTTCTTTTAGGACCAGATCGCTCCATGGAATAGTCAAATCATTAGTTATGTTAGCCTTTACATCATAGGCTAAATTTGGTAAGGCATCCTTTTGCTCATCTCGTGGATTAAGTTTTAGTTGACTTGCTTCTGTGGCCGCTTGGTCAGAAATCATATGATTATTCCATATTTGCAATTGAGAAGCCCGATGTCGGCCATCCGGAGGTGCAACCATTTCTACATAACGCTGTGGGACCTCAAAAAGTTCTGGGTCGCTCATTGCAGCAGGAGAAGTTGCCTCCGCATAGTTCCCATTATAATGCTTCAACAATACATTATCTATATTATCTTCATGAGAAGTAACGTTCTCTGTAAAAAGAATAGTATTTTTCATAAATCATCTACTAGAGGCACAATCTTTTGTTTTTAAGTCAACCATCAAATATACAATAATATAACAACAGAGAGAAAAACCAGAAAACTGTGGAAATCATGAAAATAGCACATCAAATTGATTCGTGCCATCTTGGCAATCCGTAGATACCGCACCTCCATTGGATGTAAATGCCGCCAATTATGTGATTAGCCATCTTGGCAATTCACAACTATTCTCCCTTCAATATGCAGTATATTAAACACTATTTTCTTATATAGAATAAATTTTTAATTACTGAATTTGATTATAATTAATTACTTTAATTATATTCCTATTTTGCCCCTTTTATAGTATGTCTCTCCAATAAATATTGTATCTCTTCTACAAATTGGATAAAGAAAATATGCAGTACTCTTTTATCATATTTTTCAACATAAATCAGAGCTTTGTTCATCTATTTTTCATATTCCCTCGCAGTTCTAAATATTCCTCACCTTTACTCTAAATTTTTTTGTTTGTTTAAACCATATTGATGGTTGACCACAAAATGGTCATGGAAAGAATATACTCTTCTATATCGCATTCTGTCATGAATCAAGATCTCATGATAATACCGCTATCCAAGAAACCTTTTCTCTAAGTCATAGATTATCAAACTCAAATCAAACATTATGCACTAAAACTAATCATTAGCGTAATTGCTCAAAAAAGTACAACTCTAAATTCCTGTACTATCTAAAACACAAATTCCCAATATTGGATCATTGACTCTGAAGCTTTTGATCATATGACATGAGATTGCTCATTATTTCAAATCCTTCAACAGTTTATAAAGGACTACAATAAAAATGGCTATAGATCCGCATTGCGACTATCAATGTCAAAAGCTCTTTGGTTCTTAACTTCGTTCTCTTAAACCCTAAGATTTTCATACAATTTATTATCAATAAGCAATATTATTACGAATATGAATTGACTATTAATTTTCTTCATACACATTATGAATTCCATGATAGTAACTCGAAGAGGATAATTGGGAAGGCGAAGGAAAATATTGATCTCTACCTACTAAATTATAAAGAAAATTCTAAAAAGCATGTAAAAAATGTTCAATATATATCTCCCTGTGACAAAACACAATTACATTGTACACTTTTGCCTTCCTCATTCGAATTTTCATGCCTAAGAAAATTATTCCCTTCTCTTTTTATTAACACAAATCTAGAGGCATTCCAACATGAAATTTGTATATTATCTAAACACGCCTGAGCTTCCTACCCTAGTCATCCATATAAAGCCTCACAACGCTTTGCAATAAACCATACTGGCATATGGGATCCATCTTGACTGAACAATATCTAAGCGCTAGGTGATTTATATCATTCATTGATGGTCACACTACGACTAATGGATCTTTCTAATGAAGGATAAGTATTAAACTAATTCTTTTTTTTTTCACTTCTTCATAAATACCTAATTCTAAACCTAAAGTCAAGTCCTTCATATTAACAGTGGGAAAGAATATTTTCGTTCAGTTCTAGGAGAATATCTCATCCAACAAGGAATTGTTCATCAAACTCGTTGCATCCTTACTCCTAAATGAAATGGGATAGCATAAAGAAAAACTGAACAACTTCTGAAAGTTACTTGATCAATTATGATCACTAGCAATATCCCAAAAAAAAAAAATTAACATTTTGAAGGGGAGGAGGGGGGAGCTATTGATCTGATGGTTGACATTTCTCCAGGTGTCAATCATCTAGACTTCAATTTAAGATTTAATCCAGACTTCAAATCAAACCTAGACTTCAAATCAACCCATATTTCAATTCAATATCCAAATTAGATTCCAACTCAATATCAATCCAGACCTCAAATCAATCCAGGATTTAATCAATCAAACTTCAAATCCAAATTTGAAATCAATCCAGATTCAAGTAAATCCAGACTTCAAATCAATCCAGACAACAAATCAATCCAGCATTTAATCAATCAAACTTTAATTAATCCAGACTTCAACCGGTCCAGACTTTGATCCAGCCTCCAATCTAACTTCAATCATATCCAATCATTAACAATCACTTAATTGATTGTTATTGATTTGGATAATTCAAATTCAATCAATTAAATCCAAAATCTTGCTCAAATTAAAAATGACATACCAAAATCCAAGGTTAAAGGCCTATATCCTAAAACCCTTTTTGAGTGATTTTTCAATCATTTCAAAACCTAGTTAAATGACCTCTGATTCATGAACTATCAATTGCATTTTGATTAGGCATGTCCCTTGTGTCAACCCTCCAAATTTGAGCTCAATTTGATACCTCTAGCCCCATAAACTAAATATATTTCTAAAAGCTACAAAACCTTCAAATATTTACGTCCTATGTCACTGGACCTTCCACCATGTGGAATTTGATCTTGGAGCCTCCTCCAAGACCTTTGATCATATCCATACATTTGATTATAACGTATAAAACAGTAAACTGCATTTTGGTGAATCAAAATTGAATCCCAATTGATCTGTGGTCAAAATGACCAAAATACCCCTTAAGGGTAGTAAAATTGAAGTTTTTTTTAAACTTCAACATAGCCCAGTCAAATCAAACCCGAAACCTTCTCTAATGCATCCTAAACATCATTAAGAACGCATTGGATTCAAACCCAGATCCTGATCAAGCCTAGTTGACCAAGTCAACCTATTTTGACCAAAAATACTCCTTAAGGGTTTAAATGGTCATTCCAATCCAAATGGCCTCATCTTTGCATGGGACCACCTCCATTGATTTCAAAGTGTCATTTTGGACCTGTTGAACCCAAACCTAGGCTCTAGTTTGACCTAGTTGACCAAGTCAACCCTAGTTGACTAAATAGACCCTTAAGGGTCCAAATGATCAATTTGGTTGAAATGACTCTTCCAACCCAGGAGGCCACATCCATTGATATCCATTTATCAAATCAAACTTGTTGAGCACAAACCCAACCCTTGGTTTGACCTAATTGATCAAGTCAACCATAGTTGACCAGGTTAACCATTAAGCCCTTTCTTTATTAGTTCAAGACTCAAATGCACTCAAATTTCAACAAAATCCCTTTGAGCACACCCTACTGATTTGGGGCTGACAGTCACCTTGGCCCAGTCAATAGTTGACTTGGCCGACTGGGCCCATGATTGGTCAAAGATGGCCCAAATCCTTCCCTTAAAATTCCACTAAAATTCTCTCCTTTTGCTTCCAACAAGGCGAAGAAGTCTCTCTCATTCATATGGTAATGCAAGAACCTTTACCCTGCTCTTCTCCTCAAAAAGCCTTCAAACCTTAGGAGCCTTTACACCAAGACTCTCCAGAGCTCTCTACCAAGAGCCTTTACAAAACAAAGAGGAATAAAGGATGTGATTTAAAGAAACAACCAAGTGAAATTCTTACTCGAAACTCAAGAATCCTCTAAAAACCTTAAGGCACGGTTCCCAAATCTCTCCTCTCAATCATCTCTAAAGCCTTTTGCAGATATGTAAAACTCTTTCACAAAGTTCTCAAGAACTCATAACAGGTCTTAGAACCCCAAGAATCTCTCACAAATCCCAAAAAACTCCTTTAACTCTAGAGAACTCTCAACCACCTCCTAGGATTTCTTAAAAGTTAAGTATTTATAAGGTGGCTTCAAAAGAAGCCCTAAAAAATGTTGATTACTGGAATTGTTGGGTTGTTCATAAAATCTGATCTATTGATTGTATAGTACGATTAGTTCATCCAACTCGAAATTCTAAATTCATTCTCTGTTTCATCAGATTATACAATATATATCGTAGATTATGATTAGTTCGTTTTCCATTGATTCAATATGTACAATAAAATTTTGTACCAGCATGTTCTCTCTTCGTCTTTTTATACAATCGGTATCGTATAGTATAAAATATTGTTAATTTGATCTTTAATTACAGCCTTGAATCCTCGAATGTTAAATAGGTAAATATCATAGATGATTATACAGTACAATACGAAACATGCAATACGATATATTCAAATTTAAATTTACCTATTTATGAAAATACTAGATGAATAACAAGTTAAATTTACATAAATATTAATCATACTATCGGACCCTAGTCATATAACACAATTAGCTTTTATTAACTCTATATTTTTTTGCTAATATTTTTGAACTTTTTCTTATGCCACGTATATCGTATAGTACAAACTAATTCATCCAGTATGATATTTTAATTTTCAATTTTAATATTTTATTCTCATGTGCGTGTCTGTTTGATTGTTTGGCAAATCATATACTTTCCAAAATTAAAAAAAAAAAGACTCAAAAAAATAAATAATTATTATTTATATTTTTCGAGCGGTCTTCTTTGATGATATTGATTCTTAATCTATGATTATTATGTTTTTATGATTACCTTTTAGTGTTTTTAACATCATTTGATCTTCTTTTTCTGATTTACCTAAAATATTAGTTTAAATAAAAGAAGACTTATAGATATAGATTTATTAGCATAATTAACACAACAAATAAAATTTATAATCATCAAAATTCTATTATCTTATTAGGCTCATGGGATCCAAAAAATACTCATTAATTTTTATGTTATAATGAATTCCAAAATTCAAAACTCATTAACCAACCCTCACTCATGCATATCCCACAAAAACTAATCACTCCTACTAAAGTATTTCATTGCTAGGCTATTTTACAGATTCTTCCTCATTAAAGCAGTAAATATATCAGAAAATTATAAAATATATTCTTATTGGCTATTCTTCTCACCAACAAGGATGCAAATGCTATTCTCACTTTACTAAAAAATATTACACCATCATAGATGTAACTTTCTTCAAAAATCAATCCTTCTTCCCTAAAACTCACATTTAGTGGGAGAATATCAAGTCTCTCAGTGAGTATGTTTTGTGATAATATTAGTTTTATCTTATTAATATTTCAACCTACACCTCCTTCAAACCAACCTTAATCTCAACCTTTATAAAGCACATACAACATGCAAAGTATAAAGGCATTGCTTATTCCAAATAACAGGAAAATTCAACTGACAATATAGAGCAAGGCATTTCTCTTGAACCAAACCCAATGTCTAACCCAAGTCCTGACATTGATTCACAAAGACGAGGTGATATTAACTTTGATAGTAATCTTAGCATGCCTATCATTATTTTCAAGAAAATCTCCAATCAACCAACCAACCATTATATCTTTTATGACAAACTCTCTCCTAAATTTATGCATTTACTATAAATATGTCTAGCTTGAAAATTCCTAACAACATTCAAGACAGTTAACAAATTCATGAATAGAGAAATGCAACTCATAAAAAAAATTGCAGGCCCTTCAAAGAAGTGGAGCTTAAAAGCTCTTAAATCTTTCCAAAGGCAAGGAAGCTAGTGGATGAAAATGGATATTCAACGTGAAATATAAAGTGCAAGCAAGACTTGTGGCAAAAAGCTATACTCAAATCTATGATATTGTTTACCAAGAAAACTTTGCCCCGATTGCTAATATGAACATTGCCCAGATGTTTATTCCTTGCTGCTTGTTTACATTGGCCACTCCACCAACCAGATATGAAAATGCCTTTCTAAATGGATATTTAGATGATTAGGTTGATATCGCAAATGCAAATCCTCCTAAATTTAATAATAAGAGTAATACAAATCATATCTGCAGACTCAAGAAATCTTTATATGGCTTACAACAAACACCAAAAACTTAGTTTAATAGTTTCACCATGGTGATAGAAAGGAATGAGTACTCTCAAGAGCAATCTGATCATACTTCATTCACCAAGAAATAATCTGAAGGTAAAATATCTATCCTAGTTCAGGTTGATGATATCATCCTAATAGAAGACCATAGAGAGGAGATAAACAAGCTAAAATGTGTCTTAGCTAAGAAATTTCAAATTAAATAACTTGGTTCATTAAAATAAGTCTTTGGCATGGAAATAACTAGATCAAGGAAAGGGATAAATGTCTCTCAACAGAAATATGTTTTGGCCTCAGCAAAGAAAATTTGGATGCTTGGATTCAAGGCTACAAACTCACTAACAAAATTAGGATTAGGGAAGATCCAACTCCTATTGAAAAAGGGAGGTACCAACAATTAATAGGAAAATTCATATATTCTATGCTAGACTTAATATTTGTTTTCTTTGTGAGTGTTGTTAGTCCGTTTATGAATAGATCTACAAAGGACCATCTTGATGCTAATAAGAAATTAAGGTACCCAAACAAGGATTGTCTTCAAAAAGGCAACTAACACAAGTATAGAAATCTTCGTTAATATTGGCTAAACAGGATGTAAAATTGATCGTAAATCCACATCAAATAATTGCTCATTCATTTGAGGAATGTTAGTTAAATAGGGAAACAAGAAACAATCAATTGTTACTTGAAGTAGTGCTAAGGCAGCATTCAAAGCTATACCCATGCTAAGGCACTATTAACATTACTAAGAATCTTTTCTATCACGGTAGGACTAAGAACGTTAATATATATGCAAACTTTATAAAGGAGAAATTAAACAAGGAATTATCCAAATTATTTATAATCCAATAAAATAACAAACAACTGACATTGTTACTAAAGCTCTTATCAATTGTAATTTAACAATCTTATTTTGAATCTTGGAATGATCAATATAGATTCCCAGTATAAGAGAGAGAATAGAAACGTTGAAAAATAGTACATCAAATTCTGCATTCAATTCCATTATGCAACCAGGGCAATCTATAGCTAATACACCTCCATTAGATAAAATGCCACCAACCATATTATTAGTAATCTTAACAATCTATCACTATTTTGTCTTCCATACGTAGTCCACCAACTACTATTTTCTTATGAATAATAAATTTTAAATGTTGAACTGATTATATTAATTAAGTTAATTATCATCCTATTTTTTTCTTTTTTATGGGTTTTCTAAGCTATAAATATTGTTTCTCTTCTGTCCATTAGAATAAGAAAAGATGCAATATTCTTCTTTTATACTTTTCAATAAAAACTAAAGCATAATGTGCACCAAAGGGTTTACTTTATGAACAGTTGATAAATTGCCACATGATTCTACATAAACTAAGTGGTTCTTTGGCTGCAAGTAGGATTTAACTCAAGTAGAATTTAATAAATCCTATAAATTCAGATTTACAAAATCTAGAGGGAGTTAAATTCTAAAAATTGTTTGCAATGATAGAGATAAAATCCGACTAAACCCAAGGAAATTATTTGGCTACTTTTTTTTCAGAATTCAAGGATTAAATGATTGTGATATTTTATTATATTAACTTATCATAATCAATCTTAATTAGCTTATTTAAATCATAATTAGCATAAGATAATATATCAATTAATTATTACTTAATAATTTACTAAGCTAATTAAACAAAAGTTTCTATTTAATCAAATTAAATAAAAATAATATTAATTTATTTAAGTTGAAAATAACTTTTTATTTACTAATAATAATCATTGATATTGATTTAATTTATAAATTATAGAATTTATATCTAATTTGTTTTGTAGAGTATTAATAGTTTTAAATAATAATTATTTTATCAATTCTACTTACATTAATTAAATTATAATTAACATAACATAATTTTTTAATTCAACACTAATTTAGATTTTATAAAATTAATTAAATATACAATTTTTATTTAATCAAATCAAGACTTCATATAGGACATCTTTTTACTGCTTTCTAAAGAAGTTTTTAGTACAAAAATATATTGAACAAGAAAATTTTGAACTAGAAAGCCATTTTAAAATAGTAAAAAGCTATTTAGAAAATAGTAATAAAGTTGTCCCAAACAAAGCCTAAATCACAAAGAATATTTATTTAATTTAATATTTTTTAATTTATTAATATTAATTATTAAAAATTAATTAAAAAATTCTATTTAATGAAATTAACTGAAATACTTGTGCCCCCCTCTGAAAATCCTAGACAAAAAAAAAAGGAAGTCACGACAGGAGCTCACTACATCAATGAAATCCTTGATGAAAAAAAAAGTCACAATAAAAGATTGCTGGTGAAGGCAATGGACCATGCGTTTCTGTTTGTCCAAATCACATAAATCTGTCAAACCGGCCGATTTAGTGCATTCGGGATTTACGATGGGACTAAGGTCAAATAAGATTTCCAGCATAGGATATATTTTGAGTTGAGACAGTTTGCTCAGTTTGCTAAAATCCTGCGTAAATCCTGCTACCAAAGAGTCCAAGATCAATACAACAATACAGCAGCATAAACCAACAAGAGGTATTGAAAACTGATTAATGTTCTAAGTTAAAGTAGCCTGTTAAGAGTCACCTTTTGAAGCATCAGTAAACATCAGATTCAAAGACCGGCAATCCACAAAATACTGCTTGGCCAAAGATTTGAAATTCTCAGCTACATCACCTGACTTTAAATTTGGAGGACGCAAAGGTGATAAAATTGTGACCGAGTATGGACCATTTATTAAGGAACTTGGCTCACATAAGAAACCAGGAGTTCCAATCAAATCAACTAAGTATTCCCTGCCAAGTTGCAATTGTTACAGATTAAAAGAAACCAGTATAAAAAGACAATATATAAAATCTCATGAACATATGAACACAAAAACTCAAACATAACAGACAAGTAATAATCTGTAAAGGGAGCGGCATGCTCTTTCTCATCTTGGAATAACTCCTCAAAACTAAGGATAAGCAGCAATGGCATTGATGTTATATGGAGGCTTAGGTCCTTGAGGAGAGTGGAGGAAGGATTGATATGTTGAACAGGAGGGGTTACCAATCTTAAAGCACCTCCTGCTCCCGAAGAAAGCCATCCAAATTGAGGATGACATTATTAGGGAGGGGGAAGGCATGGTACTAATCTCCACATAGACTCTCGTAAAGGTGATCCTGGACTGTGAGGTAGTGCAGTGATCGAAAAACAACGGGCTTTCCATAGACTCATTGTAGAGGAAACGTAAAGGTGATACTGATACTGGACTGTGAAGTAATGAGATGATAAAAAACAATGGGTTTTCATAGACATGTAGAAATTCCCTCAACTTTCTTCTCTTCATTTTCATTACTCTTCTCTTTATTATAGACTCCTTGCACTTAGGATTAAATCCTTCTCCATATGCTTCCTATGAGGGAGAAAAAGCAGAGGTGAGAGGTGCTAAAAACAGCAGGGTTGGTTGAGACAGAGAGAGAAAGAGAGAATTGGAGGATAACGGTGCTTCTTGATTTCTAGCATGATGATATCCGAACATAGTTTGGCATGTAGATCAATTGATTAAGGGTATCTTCCAAAAAACCATCTTTGGCTGCCTAACCAAAAGAATTACTCTGTTAAACTGGCGCAACCATAACCATATGCACTAGTTTATCCTATTCTAGTGGAGAAGGTTCTACAGGTAATCTTAGAAATAGTTCTACTAAAGAAATCTTGCATGCATTTCACGGATAATTAAATAGAAATGGGTATATAAATACAAATGTAAAATGATTGGCTTTAGCTCGGATGCTGAGTTAGAAAAAGTAGAGAAAAAAAGTATACCTATTAGCACTTATTCATAATGCAAATAACGGTGTTTAAGAAAGAAACCATACCTTTCAAGGCCGAAGTGCACTAGACAAGATGAAGAATCCTCGCGTTTACAAAATTTGCATCCCTTTGCAATTCGGCATGGCAAATGGACTGCATCAGCTAAAATCTGCACGTGTCATAATAGCAGTAATAAAACAAACTAAAGTTGGTCATAGAATTAACAAAGGATACCATTTTTAGACTTACTTGGTAATGAAAAATGATGAATGTATGAGATTCTGTCATTTTGTTTGATTTTGTCAATATTGGTTTTAAATAATACAAAGTCTTCAAAATAAATAATTTTGTTTTTATAGTAAAAATGAGTGAATATAAAATCAATCAATTTCTAAATAATGTTTTCTATCTACGAGCAACCAAATGGACCCTAAATAGTTTTTAGGGAAAGTGCAGACCGCCAATTTTGTCAATGAAAAAAAAATAAATATGAAATGCTTGAAGAAATGAATAAAGCAACAGTTCAGATTCATGTTAATAGTATCCATAGTAAGGTAGCATTTAAACTTATCCATAAAAGATAGCGTAGAATGAGCATACAATGTACAGAGAATAACTTAAAATTTACTTTAAATAGTAAGGCACGATGCCTGCAAAGTCCAATAGATAGCTTCCCCGCTGAGATAACAACAGAACGTGAAGAGTCCTTGAGAGCCTTACTGCCCACTTTCCATCTAGGGAGCAGACCATGTTCTTCATCCATAGCTGCACCCCTTGTGAGTACAATTAAATTTAAGTTATTTAAGAAACAAAAGGGTACATATATTTATCACAATCATTCACACAGCTTTAATAACCCACCCCATCTGAGTGCAGACGAGCTTGGCAATATGTTCCACAATCTCCTTGGTAGTGGGAAAGCGGGAAGAAATTCCAGTTGCCAGATTAAGTAATTGCTTCAATTCAGGATCATTGCATCTATCTACAAGAATTACAGTAATTAATGATTCACTTGGCTGAATAATCTTTAGAGATTCAACTGTTGGAATCCGACTTTCTTCTTGCACATCAGTGCACAGAGTCCAGACAAAAGGATCCATTCCCTGAATCATGTAGAAGCCATCTGGAACTTTATCATTGTATGATAAGGAACCATTAACCTGGAAGCGATGAAAAAAGTATATGAAAATATAAATTTGCAAGTCTATTCAGAATTTTATGTTAAAAAAAAATTCTATTACTTGTGCATACAAACAAGGCAATAGGTGGTCTTTTAAAGTAAAATTTCAGTTTTCAGAGACATGCATGTCCCTTAAGTCAAACCACTCCCCTATCTTTTGATTCTTTTTTAAAATAAATAGAAAGATATAAGTACTTTAAGTTTATTTAGCTTTGCTTCATAGACCGTACATTTTCTTGGAAATAATCCATTATTACCCTTTTTGTCACCTCAACTGGTACCACATAGGCCCATCCTATCAAAACCATGTATAAAAAAAGGATAAGCAAGATAAAGTGCCAGTGAAAAAAAATTACAGATAAGCAAAGGACTATGATTTATTTCCCAGATCCAGCATCCATGGAAGACATGCAATAATACGGTGTATGTGATTGTTAACCGTCAGAGAAAATTACTACTTTTGACTTCCTCCAAACTTCCTGATGACATCACTAGAAAATCAATGAATAAAGAAACATAGACTTCAGAGGATCAAGAGAAGCAATCCATCAGAACACATATTACATTCATTCTTCATCAGTATTGCTGCAATTGCTCTCAGCTTGAAGGTATCTAGCACGGGCTTATATCTAGTCACTAATTAAATTAGAAAGCATGCCTATCAATAAGTTGATTTATGATCCAAGAACCACAATGACGACCAGTCCTGATTAACAAAATAATCAGTATGGAAGAGCTTGATTACCCGGCTTAATATAGTACATTGTCTCTTCTCAACAACAACAAGAACATTAAGCCTTTGTCCCACTACATGGGGTCGGCTACATGAATCCTTTTTCTCCACTGTTTCCAGTTAAAAGTCAATTTCTTGTTTAAATCTAATAAAAAAAGATCATTTCTAATATTTTATAACCAAGTTTTTTTAGGTCTACATCTACCTTTCTTAACATAAGCCAAATCTAACACCTCTACTTTCTTAACCGCGGGTCATCGGACGGCCGCCATTTTATGTGACCAAACCATCTAAGCCGACTCTCTTAATCTTATCTTCCACTGGAGCTACTCCAACCTTTTAACATATATGCTCATTTTGTATCCTATCTCTAAGGGTGAAGCCACTCATCCACCTCCTCATCTCATGTCTCTTCTCAATAAATAATATTTTATCCAATGGTTCTCACTTATATATTTGCATAATAAAACCCTAAGTATTAAAAAAAATCTACTTGAGCTCAAAGCTAGTTCAACTATCCTCCTCCACAACCTTTTCTTGCTCTATATTCTTCCTCCTCATAGCCATTACTTAATCTATCGTCTTCCTCCTTCAGGGACTCCCACCAATGCCTTCTTTGTCATCTACCTCTTCCACCTCATAATCCTACTATGCCATCTTTGTTTTGCAATTCACAAAATCATGCATATTTTAACTCCCCCTTTATATCCTTATCTCCCTCTCCACCTCGCTTCTCTTTCTTTTGCTTCCCACAAATGGTCACAAGCCTAACAGCCACCTCTCTCTCTCATTTTGGGTCCTCTTCCTAAATATGTAAACCGTAACCTGCACACAAAGTAATGTTGATCAACCAAGATCTGCTTCTTTACTTGCAAGTAGTCACTCACCAACACCATCTCTTCCTGTCTTCTTCAAGCAATGAAAGAAAGGAGAAGCATTCATTTATAACCCTATTTTTTAATGGATGAAATTTCAATCTATCTTCTGAATATTATAAACAAACACCATCTCAATGTAATTTTAGCTACTAGAAGCATTGGTGGATATTTCAAAGACTGCTAGGTTTATCAGTTCAACAATAACAGTACTAAAATATTTTCTTATCAGTTAGAAAGCATCCCTTCTAACTCTCCAAATGAGCTCGCAATACAACAATCTAGAGCTAACAAACAATCCAACCAAGCCAAAGATATACAATCAAATCAGCAATTCTGAGGTTATTTCTGTTTTCCTGCAACTGATGTGCAACAACCTTTTATCAAAATAATGCTCCCGGGTAACTTGCATATTGTAGTAGTTTGTTTTACTTAAACATGGCTTCTTAAATATGGGAAGGAACAAAATTCCACATACAATGCACCCCTCACAAGAACAAATTAGTAAAATAGCCAAGTAAGATAGATGGAAAACTTTTGTTCTTCGCTTATAGATCTTAGCCCTTCAATAACACCAAAGTAAAAGACTAAATATTACCCCTACTGTCACAGCCAAGTGGAGAAAGAGAAGTTTCATATGCAAAACTATTTCTTCCCTTCATAGAGTTAATTCATCTCATTCATTCTCGCTTAGCATTTCAACTATAAAAGCACTCTATTTTTTTTTGGCAGTACATTCAAGATTTAAAGGCTAAATATACAGTCCTGGAAACTATGAAGAGCCAAGAAAAAGAAATATTCTCAAATGCATTAAAGAAGGAATTCTTAGATTAAAAAAAAAATTAATAAAATAGAAAGGTATACCCAAAACCTATGAGACGTGGTTTCGGGGGAAGCCCGCTCAGCCAAAAGCATATGATCCCCAGGATCTAAGTAGTTGGGATCATTGGCGCAGCTGGCCTCCGAGCATAGTCGAAGAGCCAGGGCAAGCTGGAGCTGGTAGGCCTCCTCAGCCTGCTGTGCCCAGCTCTTCGAAGACGAAGACAAGACGACTGCTTCGCCCCCCTCCTTCACCCTGACCTCCCCGCCACCGACGGCTGCTATTGGATTGAACCCATCTGCGCCTATGGTAGCTGACATGGACGAAAGCGTCGTCGGGAGATAGTAATCTCCAGAGAACGAGCTCCCCCCGAAACTACTTCCACTGGACTGTCTCTGGAGGCCAATCGAGGGAAAGAGAGGGCCGATCCGCACCCCACCGCGGAGCTCGGCGGCTTCACTGGCGTCGGAACTGAGTGGCCAGTCGAAGGGAACTTTCCCGCGGTTCTTCTCGGTTGTCTGGACCTCTAGTTGGGGTGGTGGTGGCTCATCAGGGAACTGGTTGAGGAGGGTGTAGCTCGATCGCCGAACAGGAAGGTCCATTGCAGAGAACAAGGAATAAAGAAAGTCGCTTCACATGGAAATAAACAAGAAAGTCATAGCTTCATGTACCTCCACCGGCCGGACGTGAGAGGCGGCCGCGGTGGTGGGGATTAGCAAGGAGATCGCGAAATTTACTGGCTTGAGTGATTGAAGTGGATTGAAATGGGTGTTACTGGGAGAGAAAATCTTCTAAACGACTAGGGCTAGTGGCAGTTTGATTTAATTTTTTTTATTTACATATAATTTAAAATGTTCTAACAAAATTTAAAATGCTTATGATGTAAAATAAACAAATTTGATTGATAATTTTTTATGGGAATTTATATATAGAAATTTATATTATTTTAATATAGGTAATAATTAAATTTTAGTAATTATATACATAACAATTAAAATATTCTAACATTTTTCACTGCAATCTCGTCATCACAACATCAGCTCTGTTGTGCTTTATCATTGGTCGCATCGTCATTCACACGTCGATCTAATTACCCTCACACATCACCCAACGAGCAAGATAAGAGAACATTAAGTGACAAATTAAGGAGCTTGACAAGGAAGAGAAGTGTGCAACCTAATCGATCATGGGCTATATAAGAAAATAGGAGAACATCTAACACTTGTGTTAGGGCACAATTTTGAGGGAGGAAGTGCGACATTAGAGGTGATGGATGTTTGATAGGTTGTTATGACACTGTTGACCTCATTTTTGTATGAGGTCACTCTTAACTCCTCCCTGAGTCCTAGATTCTAGGATCTTCCTAGTTCCTAGCCCTTAGGCTCAATTCAAATCTTAACTCAATCCAAACCCAGAACTCTTAGGCTAAAGACTTAGTCCTAAAGCCCTTTCTAGGTGATCTTTCTGTCACCTTAAAACCTAGTCAATTGGCATCTGATTTAGGGTCTGTCAATTCTATATTGATGCGACATACCTATAGGGCCAACCCTCCAAATTTGAACTCATTTGGAGGACTTTAACACCATAAACTAAATCCAATTTTAATGATTGCAAAACCTTCAAATATTTACAGTCCATGCCACTGGACCTTTCACCCAGTAGAATTTGACCTTGGACCCCCTCCAAATCCTTTGATCACTCCCAGGACCTTGGTATTGACTTTTTAAGCAATAATCCACATCTTTCCAGAATCAATTTGACCCAGAATTGACTCAGGGCCAAAATGACCAAAATGCCACTTTAAGGGAATTTTTGGACTTTTAACCTAGACTTGACTTGATTTGATTATCAATCTTTGAAACCTTTTCTAAATATTTTCAAATAATTTTTGGGACTTATTGGACCCAATTACAAATCTTGGGTCTACTTGGTTGACCAAGTCAACCTATATTGACAAAAGTACCCCTTAAAGCTTTAAATGATTATTCTAACCCATTCGATCAAATCAAAACCCCTTAAGCTTTCAAACCCATCTCAAAACTTGAGTCAAATCCATTCAAACTTAGTTGAAGCCAAGTCATCTTGATTTTACATGGTCAAACCTATGATCAAAGCCATATATTGAATACACCTTTCCACTCAATTGATAAGCCTCATATAAGGTCTAATATTTGACTCAAGATTGAATCCACTTCACTCATGTTCACTCAATGATTTGAGAACCTTTGAATCCACTTCATTTAACATCTTAAATATCCCTTGGTATGACATGAGTAAATCCATGATCATTTTGACCAAGTAACACCTTTAGACTTTGTCAAACTAGCTTAAACTTCCTTCCTTGCCTTCAAGCCTCGTTCCTAGGCATCAAACCCTCTTCAACCTATCATTCCAGCAACTCATAACACTCTCTATGCCACCTCATCAACCTATGTGGCATTTTGACTAGTCAAAGTGGTCAAACCTACTTAATGAATGGCTTTATCACCTTGGTAAGCCAAGCCCACTTGATAACTCAAGTTCTATGCAAATTGATGGCTGGAAGGGACGTTTGATGGCCATTAATATCTCCCCTTTATCATGTTTTAGGGAGTAATCATGAGAAGTGGTGGGAAGAACTCTACTCTTCACTCAAGACTTTGTCCTCACCCCCTACCTTCCAAAAAAACTCTAATCTCGCAGCCCACAACATACCCCAATGCATAAAAAAGCTTCTCCCCTATAAATAAGCTTCTTCCAGCCATTAGAGGGTGTGTTACTTGAGCTAGAAACCAAAACTGAGAAGAGAGAGAAAGTAAGAGAGAAAAAATGATATTCCTATATCAGTTTTCGATCTGACCATCAAACGTTCTTGGGTCCTTCAGCAACATTGTAGAGGATATCACGAGCTTTCCAACGAGCCTAAGTACATCAAAATCCGCCCACAGGATTGTAAAATATCGCAACTTTTCTCTAAAACATTAATTTGAAACTGTAGTAAATCTACAACACATTAAGCCTCCAAACTTTATGTGTTGGAAGAATACATTGTCCTCTAGCCACGTTTTCAATTTCATTCAATTTGGACGAGTATTTTGAAAGTTATGGCTAATTGAAATTTCAGTTCAACTTTGAACTGTTGAATCTGGCTCAATCAGAGCCATCCGGTCGTGCCCTCTACACGATCGAACGTCTAGGGCAGCGCCGGGTAGCATGTCTTGTCCGCCAATCCATGCAGCGGATCCCCAGAACATGTTTTAGTCAGATTCAATTAAAAATTCAAATTAAATAGCCAGAACTTCTAAAATTCATAGAAAATCCATTATGTCACCAAATTTTGTGTTCATGGGCCTGTTGGAAAGATATTTAATTTAGTATTTATTAAAATTAAAATTAGGCTGGTTTGATTTCTGTATTGTGAGATATTCACATTTGTTTGAATTTAGTTTTTTATAATTTTCTCACAATCCTGTGGTCAAATAGAGTCCAAATTTTGGTGAATGATTATTGGGTATCTTAAACATATTTATTAATTTTCTTAGGGTTAGATACCCAATGGATTTCTACGATATGAATTTTTAAGTTAAAGGGTCCATTTTGGACCCTAAACTTTGAAAATTCATAACTCTATAGATACTTAGTATTTTTCTGTGAAATTTTTGTGATGTGAATGTATGTGTACCAAGGTTAGACACACCAAATTTCATGCTCATTTGAACAGTAGGGACACTTAAGGAAAATAATTAAGAAAATGTCTAGAAACCTTAGAAAATTTCTATGGAGCTATACATACACCCAATAGGGGTGAAACTCAAACACCTTAAACTTAGTGATATTTTGAACCATAGTTTTAAATTTAACTGAGTTTTTGGAGCTTATTAGATTAGAAAATTATCCTTCTCAAAATTCAGCCCATTTAAGGACTCAAAAAATTTAAAAAACTACAATAAATCAAATTTTAATCCAAAAAATACAAATAATATCTCAAATTGACCATAACATAGTTCTCTACTTAAAATAAATAAAACTCCCTTGACTGGACCTTCAATTTAACTTTAATTGAATTTCTAATGAAAAATAATAATTAATTAATTTAATTAATTAAAAATTATTAAAAAAATCCAAAATAATTTCCAAATAATTGGAAACACTCCCATGGGCATACCTGACCTTTGGGAATGATTACATGTAGTTTGGCATGAGTTTGGATCAAAATGATCAAAACCTTCATAATTAAAGAATTTCAAAATTCAAATAATTAAGAAAACTTTAAAAATTCATAACTAATTGTAGAAAATTCCAAATCACTCAAAATCAATGGCTAATGACTCCAATTAAGATCTAGTATTTTCTAAAAATGTCAAACCACTAAAATCTTTTCAGATAGAAAAAAGTTAACAAATCAGTCAACCGTAGTTCAAATTTAGGATCAAACTTTGAAGGATCATAACTTTTTATATAAAACTCCAAATTGAGCGTGCTAATAGTCTAACAACTCGTATTAAGGCCTAGTATTTATTAAAAATTTAAAAACTCTAAGATTAACTCTAATTCAAAAAGTTAACTTTTGACCCCTTAGTTAACGCACTTAGATAATTCCTAAATTTAATTAATTCATTAAAATTAATTTATTTATATTTGATGTGTTGAGATGATTGCCTTTAGGATTGCCTACTTTTCTTAGTTTTTTTGCATTTGTGTGCCGCTTTTTCTTTCGCCTGGATACGTTAGACTCGTGAGGGTGTGAAGATTTTATATTTATAACCTTAAAGTTTAAAATTTTAGTGAGCCTAAATAACATAGAAAGATAACGAATTTAGGGAATTAGCCAGGGATCGACCCCGAGGTCGCATGCATATTTTTGCATTACTCTCTCCTTGTTTTAGACCCTTCCCCACCTACGGGTAGAGTCTGGATAGTCTGACCTATGAGGACGAGGTGCCGGACCTAGAGAAGCCCAGTCTTCTAAAAAAATATTTTATAAGTCTGTTTTTAAAATTTCAAGCATATTTGATTTGGAAGTTGTCGACCAGCATGCATTGCATTAGATACAAATTAAAAGAGCCAAAATTTTAATTGCATCAGTTTTAGCATTTCATCACCCAACATAAGTCAAAGGGGCCAATTAGAAAAATCTCTAGATGTCGGCCTCAACTCTTCAAAACTTTAAATACAATGTC
>NW_021319205.1:2627690-2635875 GCF_001605985.2 Dendrobium catenatum | reverse complement strand
TCTTTAGTACATTAGAAGGATTATTATTGAATGGTGTTATCTCCCTTTGGGGAGATACACCCTTCTTTGATAAGGCTTTGGATGTGAACCCGACGATCGTACTTCTTGAATATTATAATTGGATATTGAGTTGAACTTCACTTTGTTCCCTCGGGGCTATACGAAGTTCTTTCTAGAATCCGGTCATGATATTCAAGATGAGTTTCATAATTCTAAGTCTGAACACCGTTATGAAATTTTATTTTCATCCTTCGGGGTGATATACCTTTTCTACCGAGTTGATTAGACTTTAGAATTAGAATTAATCTTCAATTTTAAGATTCTCAAATAAAACTAATATTTTTCAAAACCTGTTTTCAAAATTCCACCAACAAAAAAATGGCACGCCTGGTGGGACAAATCTTTCTCTCCATCTTTAATAGTGATGAATTTTTGCTTCATTAGTAGTCTTAACAATCATTTCTTCTATTGGTCCATCTACCCATTTCTTCCTTGGGTGAGTGTGGCCAACATCTAAATTAAAATAAACATCGAAAAGAGAGGTTATACCTCCAAAATCTGTTATATATTAAATTTTTGTTCTGATTTTGACCTTCTGCCCCCGGGTCAACCGGTGAGACGACAGTGTTAAATCAGATCCTTGGATATCCTTCTCAATCCTATGAATTTATAGTTAATAAACTTCTCATTCAACATATAAATTCTTAAGGTTAAAAGGAATTTAGAGACCCTTATCTTGGGTGCTTCGTAGTACTTTAGTCTTAACCCCCTCACTTCCTCTTTGACTTTTAGAGGTAGGGAGGGTTAGACTACTCACTTTACTTGAGTTTTCTCACAGTTTCATAAGCCTTCGGGCAAGGGGAAACTCCGTCCGTTGTGTTTTGGAGTTTGTGAGAAAAACCACTTTAAAGTTCTCAAAATTCAAAATTCCTTTCGAAACTTTCTTTAAATTCCAAGTTGTCATATGTTACCCCCTATGATCTTCTTGTGGGCTAACATATGTCAAATTTTTTTTAGAAAATCTCTCTTTTGGCATGTACTTAGTCTCTTCATCCCACTAATGTGTGTTGGGTGATATTTTCTACCACTCAACATGTGTTGGAGGGTTGAGATTATCTTACAAGCCTTAATTTTTTAAAAATAACTATCTTTTGTCTTCCTCTTAAAAGAAATCTAATTCCAATCCTCTCTTTAACTTTCAAAAAATTTCAAATTGCTGGCAAATTAATCTTCTCTTTCGACCGAGAGCTGTCCTCAACAGTTAATGACCAAGGAAGCACGGTAATCTTTGGGATGGGATTTAATACCCTAAAGTTCTTCATGGATGGACATGAGATAGTCAGTTTGGATGCCAGCAAAGATCCTACCCCCGTGATTGAGTTAATTGTGGGATCTACACCCACCGTACCAGTGGAGACTGATGTCCAAAAACAGCCTGAGCCAGTTGCTGAGACCCCCACTGAATTCAAATATGTTTTTGAGTAAGGATCGAGTTCCGGACTTAACTTTGCCACCAAGAATTAAAAGAAGAATTATTTAAGGAGACTTAGGAAGAAGATCTCTAAGGCTAAGAGAGTTGTACCTTTTAAGACCTTAGCTCAAGTAGAGCCTAAGGCTGCTGAGGAGTTACCTATTCCTGCTTCCTCTCCCCTCCTAAAGGGGAGTCGCTTTTACCCCCTTACTTCTGCTCAAGGGGAGGAGAGGGCAGCTAGGATAGCCCGTTCCCACCATGCCCAGTCGACTACTCGACTAAGAAAACTTCAAAAGAAAAACACCTCTAGAGGACAAGGACATTAAGGAATATAATTCATAACTGTGCCGCACAGTCTGGGCAAACTAAGAAGGAATATGTTAAACAGCTGAAGGGAGTGATCTCGCATCGCTTCCAGAAGGAAGTGTTGAAAGAAGAAGTGTCTGAGGAGAAGAACTTAACTCCACAACCAGTCAGAAAGAATAAGAAGTATGTTAGACAGCCTATCACTTCGGTACTAGTTGATGATACCACTGAGTGCCACGCCCTCCGTGCTCTAAAACGGAGGGTAATATGTTAAATGGGTCTGAGAGAGGCCACCATTCTACTGGTAGACCCCCGGTACCCTCTCCTAAACCTGTAAAGTTGGCCTCATTAATTGTTAAGCCTAAAGGGGTTGAAACTCAGAAACATGTGGATGTTAAGGGCAAGAGGCCCAAATCTCCCGAGAAGAAGTTTGTACAAAAAAGAACTAAGTTGGAGAGTCTGCCACCACCTCCTAGAACTTCTAATTTTGTCCTCCAGCTCCAACGAGTTTCAGTTAACCCTCCCCCAATTTCACTCGATTTGATGGATGTTCAGGCTAGTTCCCCAATTGTTACAGTCGACAGTCTTCCTACTGCCAGTTTAGTTCTTGATCCAGTTGTTACTTCTATCGTTGTTCCAGTCGATGATTCCCAAGATCTGTGTGTCATTCCTAGGCTCCATACCCAGAGGTCTGAGGACTTTACCTTGCCAGATGCAGGAGCTATTTCCCAATAAGCTCCTGCTTCACCTCCCAAGGTATATGTCCCTCTCCCCGTAGAGGATGCCACTTTTCTGACTACCAGCCCCGGGACAGTCGAAGAGGAGAGAATTGACCAAGATTTAGAAATGGAAGATAAGCCAGTCTCAGAACAACCAGATTCTAATCCAAAGCTCACTGAAATCATCTCCAAGTTAGACACCGAAGAGATTTTTGACATGGCTACATATAAAGGATACTTACCCCTCGATCCCAAGTCAATTAGGGATAGACCAATCGATGAGGTAGTATAAGAAATAAAAGACATTCTATTGAATAAAGAAGAATTGGCTACTTTTAACCCAGACTTGGATGACCTCCTCAGAGATGGGGATGACTATGTTGGTAGTTTCTCCATGGTTGAAACTAGATGATCTAACAAAGAAGCTGAGCCCAACAAGTGTTGACCTGCTAGAAATGATGATTTACCTGCTGTTGAATTAGATTCAGATGAGTCCATAAAAGTTAAAGATGAAGAACACATCAGAAACTTAGAGACTCAACTTGAAAGCATGATGTCAAAAGTCAAGGAAATGCAAGAGCGACTCGATAGATCATAGGAAGTGTCCCTTAAAGTCCAATAATCAGCTCAAGAGCTTGTAGAAAAGGCTAAAAAAAAATAGAATCCAGCTCTAAATCCCCCGAGTCGATGCCAGTGGTTCTTCCATATCATCCATAAGTACTCCCAGTTCAGCCTACAGTTTCCGCTACTCCTCCAACATTACCTCAAAAAGACATTAAGCAATTGATTGAGGACCAGGTAAGGGAGGCTTTAGCCTTTTTGCAAGGAACCGTATCGATTCCAAATGGTAGGCCTTACCCCGAAGAATATGACTCAGTTTCTTACCCAAAGGGCTTTGTGCCACCAACATTTAAAATTTTCACCGGAGTTGAAAACCCGAGGCAGCATCTGGCCCACTTCCGAGCAAGCTGTTGCAATGCAGGAGGGTCAGATGCTCTACTCTTTCGCCAATTTATAAGTAGTCTATCCGGCATTGCTTTTGAGTGGTACGCTGATCTGCCCAACGGTTCCGTAAGAACCTTTATCGATCTAGAAAACCTTTTTCTTAAGAGATTTTCTGGAGCGCAACAACGCACTACCGTGGGCGATCTTATTGTTGAAAAGCAAAAGCTGGGAGAGTCTCTGGTTGAGTACATCTTGAGGTGGCGAAACCTCTCGATGAAGTGTGAACCTCAGTTGGAAGAGCAACATGCCGCAGAGATTCTTCTGAAGAATATCCACGGCCCTGTTGCTTTTCTCCTGAAAGGTTTCACTATTAAAACCTTTGAAAAACTTCTTAATAAGGCTAGCAATTTGCAGGAAGATGCTCCTAGGATGCCCTTCTTACGAGAGCAGTCCGAGGATAAGAATGGTCCTAGATTAGTGAAAACTTTTGAAAAGAAAGCAGTAGTTTCCGCAGTTGATAAGGGGAAGAGGACAGTTGTTAGTCAGCCAAGTGCTCCACCACCACCACAGCCATCTCAGAGGCAGCCGTTTCAGATTAATCCTCAATATGCTAACGATCCTAACTTTGTCCCTTTTAGAGAGAGATTGACAAAATCATATCCATTTAAGAGGGAGTCAGTAAGGAAGATCTTCAAGAGTCTATTAAAGAAGCCAGATTTTTAGTTACCATAGGCTAGGAGACCCGAGGATGAGAGTAAGAAAGAAGATCCTAAGTACTGCCCATACCACCAAATGCTCAGTCACCCTCTCGAGGATTGTGTTGTGTTCAAGGATTGGCTCGAGAGGAACTACACTCAAGGTAACATTATAACTCTTAAAGAGTATTTGCTGGATCCGAAAAAAGCTTCAATAAAAACTATCTCAAGTAACCTCCTTAACTCTCCTTTTTCTGTTGAACATGGTTGGGACATTGCTTTGTCCCGGACATTTAAAAAGTCGATTAATAAATCTTTCCGTCTTTCTCAACAGCTGACTACGATAGCCCAGGCCCCGATGTGGGAAGTTGACCTGGATGCTTCGCAGGAGGATGTTGAGAACTTCCCTATCCAGTAGTCGTAGGAACTACTGTGAAATATATATAAAAAAAAAAGAGAGAGATGATTTTGTAAAGGGGAAGTGTGCTGATGAGAGATGTATTAGATTGGCAGATGGTGGTGTTAAAACCCTCTTCCCTCTTTTGTTATCTGACTTTTACTTTGCCCCACCAAAGACGAAGGGTCAAAAGATGAATAAAAATATCCTTCTACTTTTGTCTTGATGATTGACCATGAATCTGAAATGCAAATTGATGACTCTTTTATTTTAAATCAAAATTATGGTGAAGTAAATCTCAATGTCAAACAAACTGACCTTCCCGAGTCGACTACTCAAGAGGATGTCGAATGTGAAGCCTTATCAGAAAGTGATTTTTCCCAAATTAATTTTCAGGGAAATCCTATCGTGATAGAGCTTTCAGATTCTGATTCTCTTTCAGGAAATGATGATCCAATGCCTACAGTGAGTGTAGACACCGCTCTAGTTTGCCCGCCCGAGGATATCGAGCAGGTGCAACTCCATGGCGGTAAAGTCTTACCTCCTAGGCTTCCCCCTCAAGATAAAGGAAAGCAATCCCCCTTCAAAGATATAAATCGAAATTCCCCTCAACAATCTGAATTTCCTTTAATTCCTCTGGGTTTTGAGTCCGTCCTCCCTAAGGTTGATTATAATGTTTGGCCCATCTTAGGAAATTGCCAACCAAATTAAACATTTATGACGTACTCCTTCTTTCTAAAGAAATGAGGGAGTCTTTAATTAAAGCACTTCTCGATCCCGAGATTTGCTTGACCCAACTGGCTTCAACTTCAAAAGATGAGGCACTCAACTTCAAAGAGATCCCTGGAGTTACCTTTCGGACGAAGATTTACTCTTGGGATTTACTGACCACAACCGTCCCCTTTACATCATTGTAGATGTGAGAAACTTCAAGTTATCTAGAGTCCTCGTTGATCCGGGTGCATCGGTCAATGTAATGAACATAAAGACCCTCGCTTACCTTAGAGTTAATACTAGCAAGCTCTCAACCGATAGGTTGGTGCTTCATGGGTTCAACGAAAAAGGTGAGAGGGCTTTGGGATCAATCACTTTACTCTTAGAAATAGGAGGATTGAAAATTAAAGCTAAGTTTCATATAATTGATTCGGCGACATCCTTTAATGCTCTTCTAGGTAGACCCTGGATTCACGAATATAGAATGGTTTCATCTACCCTACACCAATGCGTCAAGTATCAACGAGATGGCATCGAACACGTGATTAAGGGTGATCTACAACCTTTCTAGATTCAAGAAATCAGAATCTATGAAGATGCTACATATTTCATTCCAAAATGGTCCTCATCTCGTTTTAAGTTGGAGATCAAAATTGAGGAGGAAGTGGTTGGACAAAGATCCAATCAAGAGAAAGAAAAAGGTAAAATTACCAATCAAGAAATGATACAATCGAGTAGTGAAGACCGACTCTGATATCATTGTCCTTAGGCCTCCGAACACATTACCTCAAAGAGGTGGAAGGATGGCTTTAAGGGCACGAGGTCGAGGACGTGCTTCATTAGATAGGAGAACAACACCTGTATATAATTACTTGGAATCAGATTCCGATAGTGAACTAGAAAATTAAGATGTTGCCCTCTCTCTCGATTACAAGAATCCAAATGCTCCTCCAAAATTTGATCTCACCTTAGACCAGGATAGTGACCCTGAGGAAGATATTTCAAAAGTTAAAAGTGATAAGCCTGAATTAATAATGTACGAAAAGATCAGTAGGAGGATTGAGGCCCTTTCTCTGACCCCACTGTCGGCCGACAGGATTGTAGGGTTAGAAGTTAAAGTGGCCCCCAACCTTAACGGTGAAGTAAAGAAAGTCCAGATATTCTTTCCTAGCTCCTCCTCCGCAAGGGATGAAGGTGATGTAACCCTTGATGAGGCATATTTTAATGAATTAATGGAATTGCCTTTCGGCTACTTCCCTGTTTGTGTAAAAAATACTTTCTCTAAAGGTTCTGTACCATACCGATGGACTAAGGGTCAAGCTAGATACTACGAGAATATTTGGCAAACAAAAATTAAGAAAAATCATACAAGTGGTATCGGCTTTGGAACCGTTAGTCATTTGATGACGATGAGTATTGCTTAATAATAACTTTCCATCTTGAATCTCCAAATGTCCCTACGGATCCCTTTTGTCCCCTGGATAGGCTATGTTTGGAGACTTTAGATGATCCCGATGACCTTCAAGTTCGGGATGCACCCCCTGAATTTGAAGAGGAAATTAAATCAAGAATCTATGAGTTAAGAGAAATTAACCTGGGAACCGATGATGACCCCCGCCCAATTTTCATAAGTACTCTACTAGGCGAGAGTGAAACCCAAGACTTAATTCAATTGTTGTCTGAGTTCCGGGATTTCTTTGCCTGGACATACGACGAAATGCCGGATTTGTCTACTGAGGTAGCGGTCCACAAACTTGGAGTTCAACACGATGCCATTCCTGTTAAACAAGCTCCTCGGCGCATGGGCTTAGAGATTGAGCAACAAGTTATTTCTGAAATTAAGAAGTTGGTCGAAGCCGGATTTATTCGAGAGGAACAATAGCCCTCTTGGGTGGCCAGTGTCGTGCCGGTTCGAAAGAAGAATGGTCAAATTCGGATTTGCATCGACTATAGGGATACGAATAAGGCATGTCCCAAGGATGAATTTCCTTTGCCTATAACCGAACTTATGGTAGACATTGCCTCTTCGCATGCTGTTTTCTCTTTTATGGATGGATCATCCGGTTATAACCAAATCAAGATGGCCCTAGAAGATGAGAGAAACACTGCATTCAGAACTCCCATAGGAATCTTTTGTTACAAGGTAATGCCCTTTGGCCTTAAAAATGCTGGAGCGACCTACCAGCGAGCCATGACTCATATCTTTGACGACTTGATCCACAAGCAAGTCGAATGTTATATCGATGATTTAGTTGTCAAGAGTAGAGTTAAAGAGGCTCACCTGTATGACTTAAGGGGTGTTTTCGAACGATTGCGCCGCTACGATTTAAAAATGAACCCCTTGAAGTGCGCTTTCGGTGTCACTTCAAGAAAATTCTTATGATTCGTAGTGAGACACCGGGGAATTGAAATTGACCCTGCCAAAATTGAATCCATCCTAGGTATGCCTGTAATATCAAAAATATGCTCCAGGATCGTCCAGGATGATCTGGATCGTCCTGGGACGATCAGTGAAAGTTTTGCTCCAGAATTTGCCCAGTTTTGCTCCAGGTGATTTTTTGTACATATCGTCCAGGCCGATTTGGGCATCGTCCAGGCCGATCGGCACTGTAGAAAATATCGGCCTGAGAATAGTTCTGGGAACCATCCAGGACGATCCAAAACGGTCTGATCGTCCTGGGACGATCTGGCGATCGGCCGGGCCGATCTGTGTATTATAAAGCTGATTTCAGTCGTTTTGAAGAGAGAGAAAATCAAAATTAAAATAAAAATATCTTTGAGGAGAGAGAAAGTCGATGGCATTTTGGCAAAAGTTGATTTTCGGACGACGCGGAGCCGTTTTTGTCCGAAGTGACTGTTCAGAATATTGCTGTACGCAAGGTAAGGCACATTCCGCCTTTCTCAATTTTCAGAACCGTCGCGTTTGGTGGTATTTTCT
>NW_021319205.1:2552361-2626875 GCF_001605985.2 Dendrobium catenatum | reverse complement strand
TGTTTGTGTGTCTGTTGAGTTGAGTACTTTGGAAGATTCAGTTCAGGAACCAATTCCAAAGCCAGATCCTGGATAAAAAGATTTTGTCGCGGCCCGGTGCGAGCGGGATCCGTCCCGGATCGGGTCGGGTCGTGACAATGCCACCTCCTAGGATCCTTACTCAGTTAAGGTCTCTTCAAGGTAGGTTGGCGTATATAATGAGGTTTATCTCTAACCTTTCTGGGAGCATCCTAAGAAGATCGTACTTGTGAAAGCATGTATGAACTGGGATCATCCTGTACGATCCATACTTAGAAAAAAAATTTCAAGCGAGGACGAACCCGAGGTTTTCGTACTCGTGAAAGCATGTACGAACTGGGATTGTCTCATATGATCCATACTTAGAGAAATTTTTATTTCTGTTCGTTCGACTACTCGTTGGGAAAAATAACTGATCAGATCATTCCATACAAAGTGTTATCATACAATACGATCAATTTTAAAAAATATGAATTTTAAACTCTCCCCCGATTTGTGTGTGTGCTCAATTACTCAATTACAATCACACTCTCTCAGACTCAATGAAATGTAAAATACATACTTCAATTACAATAAACTCTGAACTGGTCTTGATTTGAAGTCTTCAACAATCCGGAGTATGATTTTTCTGAAATGTTAGTACACACAAGAGGAAAATAATTCTTTCAAAATATGTTAGGATAAATAATAATTAAATCAATAATATTTGGAATCATAAAAAATATACAAGTTGCAAGAATATCAAACATGCAAAATTAATTAGCAATTATCTTAACAATCTCCCACTTTTTGATGATGACAAAATAATTATTGTTTGAATAAAATTAAAAATTCTAAATTTCTTTTTAACTCCCCTTATATGAATAAGTATGTGAATAAAAGGGAATTTCTATTAAGAAAAAAAAAATTTAAATTTTTTATAAACTCACAAAACACTTCAAACAGAAAAATAAAACAACTTTAAGGACCACTAAAATGCAAAAATCAAATGCAAACAAATAATATTTCTCCCCCTTTTGACAACAATAAAAAGAAGGAAGAAAAAAAAATAAAAGAAATGTAAGAAGTCATATGAGAAACTTTTGATAATTGATCTTGAAAGAGATTCAATTATATGGAAAATAGAGAGTAAACTCTTCAGAATTACTTTAGATAATGTATCTCCAAATAATTTTTATGTTGATTTCTTGAGAAATCATCTAATTTTATGTTATGGATTGCTATGTGTGTCACACTCCAAGATTTATATTGGAAGAATTACATTAGTCTTTCATTTGAACCATGTAACTAAAGCCTACCAATGAACAATATAAAGAAAGATAATTGCAAAAAGGGATTTAAAGCAAGATATTCCAACAAGATGGAACTCTACTTTTATTATTCTTGATAATGTTATTTATTATTGATGTGTTTTTCTTCATTTAGAGCTGGGTGATTTGAATTACAAGTCTTTCCAAGTAGCATTGAATGGGACAAAATGAAGAATATATATACTTTCTTAGCTCTTTTTTATGACATAACTGGTGTCTTCTTTGGCACAAAATATCCAATTTCTAATCTCTACTTTCCTTGCATCTGTACAACTTATGCATCATTAAAGCATGAAATTTCAAGTGGGCATGAGTACATAAAAAATGGGCAACATGCATAGAGAAGTATTGGTCATATTTTTATAATATTTTGAAAATAACTATTATTTTAGAACAAAAATACAAATTTAAATTTATTGAGTGGCATTATGAGAGATTATATGGTGGTAATTATGTTTTTGAAGTTAGAAAGGTTAAAGATAAGTTATTTTCATTGTTTGGAAACAACTCAATTTTTTTTTTTTTTTTTTTTTGGGGGGGGGGGGGGATGATTCAGTGACTCGACAACAATCAATTGCAACAGAAATTTCACTTAGTGATGCACCAAAAATTATTTCTATATTTATCATATCATAATTTTTGCAAGTATTCCATTTTTTTCCTACAATTAGTTTCTACAACTACTTCAAATTTTCTCCTGACATAAGTTGTTCACTTTGAACTTCACAAATAGGATGTTGATTCCTATGAGTAGGAAGTCACAATGCCTAGGAAGTTAGAACCAAAGTTTGAAAGAAAAAATTAATTAGATATCATACATTATGAAAAGGAAATCAGTATAGGTTTTCTGAGGTTTCCGCTATGGCTCATAATGTGTTGTGCATCCCAAGTACTACGGTAGTCTCTAAAGTGCTTTCAGCAATAGTGGTAGAATTCTTGATCAATATTGCAGTGCACTAAAGCATGATGATGTTGAAGCATTGGTTGGCACAAAAGATTGGCTGTATGGAGAATATGGTGTCATATCAATTATCTTGAAATAATTATTTTATTTACATATCATGTAAAGTTGTTTTGAGCTTAAATTTATCCTTTTTTTCCCTTTTTGCAGTTGTAAATGGTCCTAAACTTGAAGCCAGCACTCATAACATCCTAAGCTTAAATGTTAACCATAATGAAAACAAAGATGGTGATAGTTCAATCATTTGATCGTTGTACTAACTATAGCTTGAAAAGAATTTGTTCTGTCATTGTTGTGGAATATGGGCTTGTTGACTACTTGTAGAACTTTTAATATATTGTTCATTTTTTTGTAAGTTTCTTTTGAATACATAATTGATGCCCATGCATTAGCTTTCCAAAGAGATGCCTTTATTGTAGATACACTGAATGAGAATTCAAGTAACATTTGTGATTTAGTTTAAGTTGCTCGTGCTTTTAGGCTTTGTTTGGGATGGCTTTTTTACTGCTTTATGAACTAATTTTTTAGTACAAATTTTTTTGAATTAGAACTTTTTTTATCTAGAAAATTGCTTCATAAAATAGTAAAAAAGCTATCACAAATGAAGCCTTAGTCTATCAAATATTTAGTTCAATTTTGATGTTTGAACTTCAAGTCATTTTTTAACATTAAATTTTATTTTTAAAAAGTGATTTACATGATATAAATTGATAAAATTATTTGATAATATCATTAGAAATGATAATTATGCTTTTAATTGAAAATTATAAGAATATATTTTCATGCATAAAAAAATAGTTCATGATTATATAGACTATCTAACTAAGAATTGCCCATTATGATTGACAATCATACAATAAAATTGACATATAATACAATCTGATTTAAAAATTTGTCATTAAATATTTAAAATTAAAATATTAGCATATATAAGTAATATGATGATCAAAGTATGGTGTGATTTATTTTGTATGGTCTACACAAAAATTACTGATTATGAGTTATTTGTTAAGTAAAATGGCTATAAAAGCCTGATCAAATAATTAAGAAGAATCAAATAATTTAAAAATATTCACACAAGCCCATAAAATGAATCTTATGCCATGCATGTCATGTTTGGCACAAGTAGTATTTAACTTTAATAGGATCTCATAAATTATGTAAATCCGAATTTAGTAAAACTCAAATATGTTAAATTCTGAAAACTGTTTGACAAGATGTTTGTTAAATCATGTGGAACTATTTGAAAATGTAATTCAGAATTTAAGACGATTACTTAATTTAAAATTTAAATTTAATTTGTGTGTTAGGCACAAGATACTTATTAATTTCAACTTTAATTATCGTTAAAAATTTATAATGATAAATAATATAATTAGAAGCTAACTTAATTATCAAATAGTTTAATTAATAATTTCATGACTAATTTTATTACTAATTATCAAATCATTTTTTTAGGTGTTAATTTAATAAATAATTGATATGTAATTATATTGATAACCAACTAATTAATTAGTTAATTATTTTTTTTAAATAACTAAATATTTAACTAATACTCCTACTAATTATTTAATTAATTATTTACGTGTTATTTTGTTAGTTTTAATTATTAATTAATATATTAATTATCTCATTAATCACTTAAATTAATTATATTAAATTTAATTACAAATTATACTATTAATTATTTAGTTAAACTGAATTAGTTTATTTAATTACACTACTAATTATATCAACAACAACATTATATCACTCAGCATTTAATTAAACAAATTAATTATTCATATTTAAAATTATATTAATTTAGTTAAATTAGACTAATTTGTAATTTTAGATGGTAGGTCATCAGAGTTTGCTTTTCTTTTTCTCCATTTCTTCCTTGTTGTTGCTTTTCCTCGTGGCCATTTCTTCGTTGCTACTTTGTGTGTTTCACATGTAGTATTATAAGAGTCTATAAAGCTTCTCCACCTTCAACAACGTTGGATTGGAAGCCACGACAGGAGCTCGATCACTGCGAAGGTAACCATCTTTATCTCTTTCCGTGCACTTCTTCAGTCAAATCGTGTAAATTTGACGAATTCTAGGATTTACGGCAAAAGGAGGGAAATAGGAAATTTATTCCGCCATGATATTTATCGTGTTGTTGAAAAACCCTTAAGGGTGATTTTTCATATGAGAAATTAAAAAATCATGCACATAACTAAATTAAAATCTTAGTTTTTTTTTTTTCGAGGGGTGGAGAGTTGGAAGAAATATCCCAAAATTTAGTGTGATTCATGAATTTATGTTTATAAATCTTAAAATTGAAAAACATAAAAATAATTATTTTTAAATCATTAACTACAACAAATTAATTTTAAAATTTTCAAAATAATTTGAGAAAATGTAAAATCATGCTAGGAAACTTCCAAAAAAATTTCAAGAATTTTTCAATGGATACATATGCAGTATTATGGTTTTTAAACATCAAATGTGAAGGTGTTAAAAATCATAACATGCAGCCTAATGATCACCAAGCCATGTGGACTCTTCATGATTGAAGTTCACATGGGTTCAAGGGTACCAAATGGGCTAAGTTTGACTTTTTCGATCAAAAGATTGAATGGGGTCAGATCAAGTGGTCCTAAGGACCTAAGGGTCAAATCTTGTGTGAATAATTTAGGGACACCCATAAGTAGGAGAGATTATTGGGTTCGAACACCGGACATAGGTTACAGTTCGGTTTCAAAGTACCAAGTAATACTGAACTCGGTACTCTGAAGTACTGAGTTCGGTACTCCACAATATCGAGCAGTACTGAGCTTGGTACTGAGCGGTACCAAGCTCAGTACTGCTCGGTACTATAGAGTATACCGAGCTTATACAGAGCCCAGTACCGAGTAGGGGGTGATGTGGCGCATTTTCATTAGACTCTGAACGTCGTTCGGTGTCCAAACCCAATAATTTCCCCATAAGTAGAGTTCAATTTGAACCAATTGATCAAATTTACTTGAATTGGTTCCATAGGTTCGAATGTGTTTGATTTTCTTAAGTAAATGGGTTCACCTTAGAAAACAGTCTAATTGGAAAATTAGGTCAATCCAATGGTCAATTGCGTTAAATTGTAATTTTATTATATTTTGGAGGTGATTGGTGTAATCAATTTGGTCAATTGATGTCAATTTACTCAAAAACGGTCAAATGATCCATATATGGTCAATTGAGCTAAGTTAGGTCAATTAAATTATTTAAGGATTATCTATCGCAGATTCATTCAAGTAAATTGGAATCATTGTTTGTAATAGATTTGATCAATATAGTCCATTTGGGTAAACTATAAAAAAATAAGCTAATTAGTTAAGTTCAATGGGCTCAAATCATCAATTGTTAAATAATTCAAACATTTTTAAAGAATGGTTGGGCTCAATTTGGTCAGAGAGACCAAATTGATCAAATTGGTTTTGATGGGTTAATGAGGTAAAAAATGGCTAGGTTGACCAATTGTCTTATATGAGGGCTAATATGAGTAAGGGAATCAATGGTTAACCTATTTGAGCAATAAATTTAATCAATTTGGTTGAAATTGGTGAGATTGTTCCTTATGAGCAAGTAGAGCAATTTCAGATCAATTGGTTTTTTTTTTTTTTTTTTTTTTTCATTAATTAATGAATTTGCAGCTTTTTGTCTTTTCCAACTAGTTGCAACACTTATTTTCCCCCAAAAAATTTGGCCGTAGCTTTTTGGTTTGGGAACTTAAATTTAATAATTTATATTCATTTTTTACAAGCTTCTCTAGGATGCATTTATTATGTACAGCTTTAATCATTACTTTTTTTAATATTTAACTTTAATATAATTAATAAATATTCAAAACATTGGAATAGTTTTTCAAGCCTGCTCCGACCGAGCTCACGAGTCGAGCCTTATCAAGCTCAAACTCGAGCTCGTTTAACAGACGAGCTTGAGTTTAAGCTCGCGCTCGCGAGCTTGTTACCAAGTCAAGTTCGAACTGGCTGGGCTCACTTACACCCCTAAGTTGGACCATTCAAATCAAAATCATCAAATGAATCCAAGGATTAAGAGGATATTGGTGTTGATTTGACCAAGTTTAATTGGGCCCATAGCACAATCTTGGAAAGAAGTCTACCCTAGGGTTGGCTAAGGTCAAACCTGTCTAATGGAATTTAAATTAAATTCAACATAAACATTTATTGATGATCAATGGCTTCTTATAGTTTTCTTTGAGTTAAATAAAATTCTATAGTCACTTTAATGTCAAGTCTTATTCAACTTAGGATAAAAATCAAGTTGTGAAAATTGGATCGGATATAGAACTAGAAAAAAGAGAGGTTAAGAATTCAATGGTTTAATCGGAGTCGAATTGGGGTTGAACCGGATGCATAATAAATATGAAAATTATTTAAATATAATTTAAATGATAGAATGATCGTATAATAATATAACTTTTTTGATTAAAAAATAAACTAAATTTACACATTAATAAAATCTTATATAATTTTAAATTTAAATGTATTCAATCTTTAAATTTAATAAAAATTTAGCTTACATATAAATTTCTCTAGTTAATATAAATAATTAATAATTTATGTTACATGTTTAGATATAATTAATTTACATATATAAATTATATATTGAAATCAAATTATAAATTTATATTTATAAATTATTAAAGTTGATCATTTATTATTAACAATTAATTAATTAATTAATTTTTATAGTGTGTATATAAATAATAAATGAAGTATAAAAATAAATGTTATTTACATCATAAACAGATTATTTAAAAAAAATTGTTTTAAAATATATAATATATGCTATAAACTTAAGAAGTAAGAACTTCAACTTATTTAGTCTCATATTGTGCAACCTCTTAAGTAAAACAATCTAAACTCTTAAATATTGAGACGTCTTAAATATTAAGTCGTCATGAAGAAATTTTTAGGATGGGTGACCTTCTGAAAAGTTACACCAACAGGACAAAACCGTGAGGCTCTTAGGTTAAAGCGGACAATATCTTGATAGTTAAGTATTTGAACTGTTATAAATGATATTAGAACAATACACTAACCAGAAGATGGGAACTAAGTGTCATATAAGACAAAGTGTTGCACCATAAAAGTCACCTCTTGAATCATATATGGGACAAAGTGTTACATGGTGGGAGTCACCACTTGAACTTATAGTAGCCACCTCTATAATATTATATGTCTGGTGGATGATTCTGAGATAAGAATATTGATGAGGATTTCAATTACTTATGTGTGAGAGTTTATGAAACCTCTTAAGTAAAAGAAGCTAAACCCTTAAACATTGAGGTATTATTTGGTGTAATTGTTGGAATTTTATTAAGAAACTCCGCTGTTAATCGTGCTCTCCTAAAGAAATCTTGGAATGAGTGACCTCCTTTGATGTTACACCAATATGACAAAGCTGTGAGATCCGTAGGCCAAAGTGGATAATATCTCGATAGTAAAAAAGTTTGGGCTATTATACATATCATTTGGGAACTTCCTCTTGGTAATGTTTATATTACTTTTTAAGTTAGGATGAGGTAAGAACTCACAGGAAGTGATGGAGCCATGTGAAATTCTTAGTTGGAATTTCTTTATTAAAAAAATAAGCCTTTTAAATATAAATTAATTTGTCAAATTATAAATATTATTTAACATTTTATTCTTAATATATTAAATTAATTTGTTTAATTATTTAAATAATTCAGAAATAGAACTGATCAATTTAATGGAAATGGGACTAGTCCGGTGGTTCTAGCTAGTTCAGCCTGGTTTGATGCATAAATGTTTTTTTAGGAAGAACCAGGCCGGTCTTAAGACTGGTCCACGATTGAACCGGTCAGATCGGCCAATCGAATCTGATTTTTAAAACCCTGATAAAAACTGAAGGTTTCTAGCTAGGTTAAAGTAAGTGAGAATCTATATCATGGTCTAAGAGGCTTGGGATGAAATTGGTTGATAAAGAGAAGTGGTTGAGACATTTATAGACTATGCTAGAGATCCACGTAAGGAAATTGTTCAACTTATGATTAATGAGAATGGGAATAGCAAGCACAAACTCAATTTAAATAATAAGTTAAACTAGCACTACATTTGCAAGTGATTTTAGAGAAATCTCTTTTGTATCAAATACCTCTTACTTTCTTAGGATCCGATAATGGGAAAAATTCTTATTCCTAATTACTATTATATAACTATTTTCCTATTTATTTTGTCATATTTTATTCATATAGAATGATGTCAAGGAAGTGCTTGGAGTGTCATAGAAAAAAAAGGAGTTAATAGTGTGTGTATTTAAGTCATTGATGATATGTATATAAGAGCTCCTACTTGTGTTCAAACACAGGGTAGTTTGATCAATTATTTTTCTTTTTAAGTTGGATTCATCAAAGATCAATTTTAAGATCATATCTTTTTTCATTTTAATCATGGATGTTCTTACTAGACATTTGCAAAAGGAAGTACCTTGGTGTATGCATTTTATTGATGATATTCTTCTTATTGATAATACTAGAGAGAGAGTTGATAAAAAAACTTAAATTATAGAGATCAATTTTAGAGTCTAATTTTTTTTTTTTTTTTTTTTTTTGAGTAGATTTGAAACCAAATACTTGGAATATAATTTTAGTAGTAATATATCTAGTGGAGACCTAGTAGAGTGGTTTTGATTGCACGTTTTGGACATCCTGTATTTATTGTTCAAGCGATGATGAAATAGGATGTATTATTGAAGTGGAGGAATGCATCAAGCCTATTGTGTGATAGAAAGTACCCCTTAAATATAAGGAAACTTTTTATAAGATGTTGGTGAGACATGCAATGATTATTAAAGTATTTAAAATGACTTGATTTTATTAAATTTAAATGAAAATTTCACTCTTAATAGGATACAATGGAGAAAAAAGATTCATGTAACCAACCCCACTTAATGGGATAAATGCTTATAGCTTTTATTGTTGCAGAGACAATAAAGTGCCACCAACACTCCTCTGATAAGTGCTTCTATGAAACGTACATGTTGGCGACAACATCATGATCTCAATGATACCAATAATATAGAGGTCTACATGACAAAATAAAAGAGAATTTCATAGTGGGTTTGGTGCCTCATGGTAGGTGAAATTTCAAATGGGCATAGGAAGTAGAAGTAAGCTTATGGAGAAGTTGAAGCATCATAAATCACAAAGATAATGCACAATTGCCATCTCTTTTCATATTTTCCTCTAATCCATATTTTATCTCCACTCTTAATGTTAGCTATATTATAAGGATGTCAATAAATGACCCGACCAGAGAACTCAACTAAAATCTAACACGAAAAATTTGAGTCCGAGTTAACTAATTTAATAAATGGATCAGATTTGGATCATGTAATCCAACAAATTAATTTAACAGATATGGTTCAATTTGACACATTAACCCGATTTTGAATCAAAAAAATAAATTTAAATTTTTGTAATTTACTCATACAATCTTCTCATTTTTATCAATTAACCTAAAATCTATAATTAATAAATTAAAAACATTTTTTATTTAAAACATTATCGAGTTGGGTTCGAGTTGCTGGCAGGTCAAGTTCAGATCCACCTTTTTAACCAATTTATTAAACAGGTCAAATTTGAGTTAACTGGATTTGAGTCAAGTCAATTTTGGGCCGAACCCAAATCTAATCCGTCGACCCGTTTTTTATACCCCCATCAATCATCATAGATCGAATAATTTTTCAAAAGCTTAAGAACTAATTATTAGAGAAATAATTCCTTCCAGAAATTTCTGAAACAAATTCTCTGTGTGGGATTTCTTCCCTCAAAACTGAAGAACAAATCCTTGCATAAGCAGTAAACTCAATGCTTCACTTTCTGCAAATAGGTCTTGAAAGAAGCATATTTTTAAAAGAGGATATTAGAAACCACAAAGAAAAGGAAATATGGTGGAAGCAATCATTCCAAGAAGCAAATGCATGTGCCTCCAACATTAGGTACAACCTAAAGATGTATGGGTACAACCTCACAAATCATGAAAAAGTTAATGGAATATTTCTTTACAAAAGAACAAATCAAAAGCTTTTGATTGTATAAATTTCACTATTTATTGATTTAATTTTTGTACGAAGAAAGTTGTTTTAAGAAGCAGTAAAAAAAATCGACATAAAAAATTTTGTACTAAAACACTGATTCAAAAGGCTATAAGAAGTCATCCCAAACAAAGCCTAAATTAATCACTCGACCATACAAAATTGATCATAAATGATCCCTCAGATAGGCAATCGCAAAAATGAGAACCAAGATTGATCCCAATTTAATTCCTAAATGACTATTTGGATCAATTTTATATAGTTGAGACAAATTGGATGATTGTTATGCTCTGGCACTATATGGTCACATATGAATAATTGATAAGATTATATTATTTTCCCTATGTGCGCAATAAAATCACAAGCATCTAACTTTGAATATGTACCACCCAAAAAAAGTGATTTTTATATGAGACAGATCGCCAAGTTCCCTACTACCAAGTATTAATTTAGTTCTTAAATTTGCTTTGAGATAACGGCAATATAGAAGTTGATTGAGTATCCATATATTGCATTCATTTCAAAACATATCAAAAAAATTCAAAACTTATGATCATATCTCAATCAGGATATTCTGACCAATATTAATAGTCAGAACATCAATCAAAATTTAGAAAAATTCTTATTTTTCTTTGGGAGAATAACATACTTAACACTTAAACTTACATTTTTATAAACTTAGGCTCTGTTTAAGACGGCTTTCTTACTGCTTCTTAAAGTAGCTTTTTAGTATAAAAATTAAAATTTTTGTACTAAAAAATTGCTTTAAGAAGCAGCAAAAAAGTCGTCTCAAACGAAACCTTAGACTTTATAGGACAACTTTAAATAACTTTTGTTTCCCTGCTTTCAAGAGATATTTATAATAAAAAGTAGCTTTACAAAACAATAAAAAAAAAGTCTTCGACAAAGCCTTAATATCCATGCCATTTTTTGAACTAGCAAGTTCATGTATTTTTATGTGCTACAATCAAATCATTGAATTTTTTACATAAGCGAAAAAAAAAAATATGAGCTGAGATTATGTTGAGAATTTCTATATTTGAGCGAAAATTTAAAAATTGAAGATTCAATGATGTTTATTTGAATGTTATGAATATAATTTAGGTGCAACCAGTGCACTGAATCCCATCAGAACTCCACAGCTAAACGTGTTTGGGTGATATTAGTACTAAAATGGGTGACCTCCTGGGAGGTCACCGTGTTGCACCCTTTGCCAAACCACATTGTAGGATAAAGACTTCATGTTGTTGTTGTACTATCAAGGTAATTGATATCATCTAATTCAAATATTTTTCTCACATAAACACTAGAGAAATAAATTAAACAGTCAACCTAGAAATGACTAGGTACTTGACAAACAAACTATTAGACTAAACAAGGGAACATGTTCATTGGCATTGAAAAGACTTAACTTAGACAGCTAAGTTAAAACAATACCACAGCACTTGCCAAAACCAAACAAGCCAGAGTGCTTTTACACCTTTCCTTTTTCACCTTAGCAGAAGATATTTTTAAAACTTGATATCAATATCTTAACATCATCTTAATAGAAATGATGGGAACTCCCTATAGAATAAACTTGTCATTCCATATTTCAATAACAGAAAGAAAGCATAATACTACAAGGAGAGGATCAAAAAAAGAGAGGAGATTAAAATATATATTTATGTATTGGATGCTTAAGAATAGCATTGAAGCGATCCTTACAGAAGCTGGATAAGAATGGCTAATACATTTCAAGGAGCTAAGGCAGGAGTTACCAGAACGGCAGTTTTCCCAGCCACCGGCCGGAAGGTGGAAGCAGCCTTCTCCAGTTGTTCCCATTTCATCCTCTTCCTTTCCTCTGTTGCTGGCAGCTTCCTTTCCTCTTCTTCAAGCTTCCTCTGACAAGCTAAAACTAGCTCCTCATCCATTTCTGAGAACATCTTCTTGGCATTCAGTGTCAAGTTCAAGACTGCCTGGCTCCAGTGGCTGCTAGCATTCCTCTCCAGGGCTGGAATGATGAGAGGCACAATTACCTGGCGGTTCTGAGCTACCATGCCCATGATATGGTCGTTATTCCATAACAACAGTACTCTCTCTGCAACCTGAAATGTTGGTAGAATAGTATGAAATCAGGGAAACAAAACTGGGAGGTACGTTAATGCGAGGCTGCTTTCAGTTGGGGAAGCCAAGAGGGCTTGGGGTGCCAAGGCCACCTATATTTTAGCACAAAAAAAATTCCCTACTCTGTGAAAAAACAGGAGTTTCTGAATAAACTGATTGACTTTATCAAAGTAGTATCTTCATCAACATTTAGAATTAGGAAGATCAGGGAGATAGCGAACTGATTTCATAGCAATTAAAGGCACGCTTAGCTTACAAACCAACATGCAAACATCTAAAATCAGTACTATATTTCAATTTTTAGAAATTACTAACTTCGGAGATGAATACAGTTTTTTATTCATGATACCAACCTAAAAACAATTTCTATTAAACTAAAAAAAGCAACAAGACAAAGAAGCTCAGACTAATCTTACAACTTTTTCTGCACCTCATGTGCCTGAGGCACTTTTGCTTATATGATCTCAAATTGGATATCTGAAACTAAGGCTTCTTTTGGAACGACTTTCTTACTGTCAGCTTTTTAGTACAGAAATTCTAATTTTTGTTCAAAAAAGTTGCTTTAAGAGCAATAAAAAATCCGTTCCAAACGAAGCCTAAGTCATCCATTAAACACATATTAGTTCAGGATGTTTGTACCAACAACCGAGCTTCAATATTTTTAAATTTTCCAGTTAAACAGTAAAAGTTCTCTTTCCATAATAATATTTGCAATCCAGTTGATGGACACTCACTCTTCTTAAATTGTTTGAGAGCTATATCTATAGTATCAACGATTGGACTTGCAAATCTCAAACTAGCAAGAATGATCATGAAAAGAAAATAATGTTAGGTCAGTCAAGAGGTCAAGAGGCAAACTCTGGTAATTTCACATTAAGGGACAGGAATGGAAAGATTGCAATGAGTAGAAGACAGTATAAAACAGCAAATACCCCACATCATAGCTTCCAAGAATTAACCAACTGAAAAACAATAATCTTTGCGTTAAAGAATGGTTACAACTAAGTTTAAAAGCACAAATTTACATGAAAAAACTACAGAAAATAGATGGCTGGCAGTCAGTAGTTAAGTTACAGATCTCATAATTTTAGCGAACATCAGAAAACTCAACTGACATCAAGATGGATATAGATTAATTGATGTTATCATATATAACAAAAAAAAAATACAAATAAACAAATTAAGGATTTACATTTCTATAATATCATCCTTCAATATATTAACATGGAAGCTAACTCTTTTGTGCAGATTTAAGCATGCAACTTCTTAATGAGCAGGGCTCAAACTTAAAAAAAACGCTCAAAGGGTTTAGTAATATCAAGGAGGTAGGACATAAAATGCCAATTGCCAATAACACATTAGGTATCAAACACCATGGGAATTGGATTTTAGTGATACTGTGTCTTCAACCATCTCTGAACAACAAAGTGCTCTTCAGAGGAAGAAATATGGTATAAATTGGTGGTAGAAATAAAATAATTGCAGCTTCATGTTAGAAAGTTGAGATTGCTAGCAGTGAATATTAATTTCCATTCAAAAGAAAAATTAAAATTTAAAAATGATAAAAAAAAAATAATAGTAAATCTGACAAAAAGATATGTACAAATTGTAGAGGATGAATTTTGAAGAAACTCACATTCTAAATTTAGCATATAATTAGGAAGGAAATATTGATCAGCATAAAAACTTCTCCAACTCATATTTTCCACATTGATGGAAAGGATACATCACAGATACTCTCACAAGTAAAATTAAATTGGTAGCAATAAGGCAGATTGATATTGCAACAATTACTCTACATTATATCTATAAGGTTTACCTGAAAGTGGGGACTGTTAAGGCAGCAAGCAATCCTCCGAAACAAAGGTACCATACACTTTTGCAACTCAATTGCATTCGTCGATTCCAAAATCTCCTCTAACTCACTTAAGAACATAACCTCCTTCTGACTATTTGTCAAGGGCCAGTACTTCAACAACCCCATTATAACTGTACTTGCTAGCCTTGGCTCTTTCTCTATAAATTGTGTCACACAGTAAGTCAGCTGTTGCATGTAAATTCCTACAGCCTTAGTTTTATGAAGAGGAAGCAGTGCCCTGCAAAGAAAGATCTTGTGTTCCTCTTTCAAAGGTAAAGCAAAACCACTAATCACACTTCCAAGAACCTCCAACAACTCTGCAATCCCATTATGCCGCTCCGTTTCAAAGATAAAACGGAAAAATATATTGCTAACAGCTTTGCGAATGAAAGGCCTGTGAACCATGAACTTTCCATAAACTCTGTGTAAGATTGTTTTCAAACACTCTCTTTCCCTTGGATCCTCAGAGTCAAACAGATCTAACAATCTCAATATGAAGTAATGATCAACATACTTCTTTGCCGCCTTGGCATCGAGGGATGGGGAAGCAATAAATTGAAGCAATAATTCATAGACAAGTTGCAAATGCGACCATGCAGGATCAAACATTGGTTCTTCTTCCTCATACTCACCACCCCCTCTGCTGGATCGATAATTTGGTGGGAAAACCCTAAATAGGTTAGAGGCAAACATCTTGTAGCTTTCTTCAATCATGGCCTCAGTGAACCGAGGACGAGAATGGACATAGTCCACAAGATCTACCAAAGTCTGACGCTTTATGTCTTTCTCAGCTGAGTTCTTGTCTGGATCAGAGAAATCAAAGACTACAGAGCAAATATTCAACTTGCTAATGAAAAGGTTAGATTTTTCTGCATTGGAGACATCTCTAAAGGAGAGAAGCGGTTCAATTCCAGCCACTACACTGGAGGGGAACACAGAAGAGGTCATCCGTTTCACAGCAGCAGCAGATTTGCTGGATGCTGGATTGCCAATGCTAGAACTTTGTATTGGGTTACCAAAATTTGCACCACCACCATTGGAATTGCTGGACGAGAATGAATCTGAAGTGGCCTCAGATTTCGAGGACTTGCGTTGTAATTTGCTAACGAACTGCTTCCACATGATGCCAAAATTGCAGGGAAATTTCGAAGAAGCCCTAGTTGGAGATCATGGTATGGAAAAGGTAATAAATTGGAACTCCAGCGAAGGCTCAAGAAAGAAGTATGAACCAGCAAGCAATGGATTTAATCAGGCAAGATAACATATATCCACAGGGGCGGAACCAGCTTCAATTTTGAGGGGGGCAAATACAGCATGCAAATAATTAAATATTAAAAAAATAATATTATATATCTATATATTACGAAAAAAAATTTTAAAAGAATTTAAGCAAGAAAAAAAAAAGAAAAAAAGTGTAATTAAACTGTCATGAAAAGCATGAAAAAAAAAATTAGAACTAAATGTAAATAAATATATAGATATTTTAGTGCAAGTTAGGACAAAATAAATTTTTAAGGGGGGCAAAAGTAACTTTTTAGGAGGAGCAAAAAAAAATTTTTACTCTCCAATTTAAAAAAAAAAAAATTGAGGGGGGGGCAAGGCCCTAAGGAACCTATTTTATTGCATCACATTCTCAAACCCTAAGAATTTTAGTTGACAGCAAAAATAATTGTTGATATCAAGCAACTTGTAATTTCCACTTATTGGCAACGCCCAAGCCCTTGAAAGGACCTTTATATACTATTCATGTGCAGGCTTTTGGAAAAAAATAAAAGCTAAACAAGAATGTCTGCTCAGCTTCACTGCAATAATGTTCCAAGAGAAAACTTGGCTAAAAAAGACTATCCATTATCCAATCATATCAGCCAAATAGTATCTCATGCCTTCCCACCTCAATGCATTCATAATGCACAATTTCTACCTCTTCCATCAATGTTGCTAAACTATCATATATCTCCCCAGATTGAGGGTGAGATCTATCTTCAGCATTAAATGAATGCAGCTTCTTATTAACCTCAATCCAACTCCAACCAGGCACTTTAGTCACTCCTCTATCTCTCATTGCCCTTTGTATCATAGCCCTTCCATCCCAATACCCAAAACCAGCATACATATTGGAGAGAATAACATAAGTAGAATGAACCGTTGGCTCCGATTCTAGCAAACTCTTAGCAATATGGCTAGCCAAATCCATATTTCCATGTATTCTACATGCACCCAAGAGAGTCATCCAAACCATGGAATCTGGTTCAAAGGGCATTGATTCAATAAGATCTTTAGCTTCTGTAAGATTTCCAGCTCTACCAAATAGATCAACTCCACATGCATAGTGCTCCATTCGCAATGGAATCCCATAGGTTGGCTGAATAGATTTTAAAATTTTGGAGCCTTCTTTGACTAAACCACTATGACTGCATGCAGAGAGAAGGCCTACAAATGTTATGTGATCTGCTTTTACACCAAGTTCTTGCATTTTATGGAAGAGATCTAGAGCAATCTCACCTAGTCCATGTTGCGCGTACCCAAAAATTATTGAATTCCAAATCACTGAGCTATCTTTACAACTCTCATCAAAAGACTTTTTGGCATCAACAATGATCCCACATTTAGAATACAAGTATATCAATGAACTAGATACAAAGTCATTTGAACCGAAACCTGATTTCAGGACTAGACCATGAACTTGCTGACCGAACTGAAGGACTGCCAAATCTGAGCAAGAACGAAGAGTAGCGGAGAATGCATAGTGATCAATCCTAACACTTACAGCTTGCATGTGGCAAAAGAACTTCAATGCATCCTCACTGAACCCATTTTGTGAGAATCCAGTTAATATAGAATTCCATGAAACAGCATCTCTGAACTCAATTGAATTGAAGCACTTCACTGCATCCTCCACATTACAAATGTCATTGGACCTGATGTACATACCTATGAGAGCATTAGAAATTGAGGGTGCCCCTTCCATACCACTTTTAACAACTAATGCATGTAATATCCTTCCTTGGCTGATCTGTCCACACTCAAAGCAAGCACTTATCACACTAGTAAAAGTATAGATATCAAAGGCAATCCCAATATCTTGCATTCTCATAAACAGCTTAACTGCATCTCCCATGAAGCCATGGTCAGCATAAGCCGCAAGCATAGAATTCCAAGTTACCAAGTCTCTAATGCCCACCATGTCCTCAAATACCTTCTTTGAGTCTATAATAGACTGACATTCAGAGTAAGCTGTGATAGCTGCATTGTACACAATGGCATCAACCACCCAACCAAACTTAATTATCTTAGCATGCACTTGAACCATCACCTTGTAACATGAACGATCATTAAGCAAAGGTAACAAGCTAGCAAATGAAGATTCATCAGGTTTCAAACCTTCCCTCTCCATCTGACAAAAGAGCAAATAAGCAGTACTGGCATCACCTTCTTTAGCATAGCCTGATATAATGGTATTCCATGAGACAGTATTAGGCTCGGCTATCGACTTGAATGCCAAATGAGCATCACTTAAGCTACCACACTTAGCATACATGTCTACCAGTGCACTTCCTGAGAATACATTTCGATCAAGGCCTGTTTTCACGACAAAAGAATGCAGCTGGTTCCCTATAACCAATTGAAAGGAGCAAGAAACTGACTTGAGAACACTTCCAAGAGTGTACTGATTGCAGAATAACCTCTTATGAAGCATCTTTCCAAAGAGAAGGCAGGCATGCTCATAGCTTCCCCTAAGCACATAACCTGCAATGAGAGAGTTCCAAGATACAATATCTCTTTGAGGAATTTCGTCAAACAGTTTTTGTGCGTCATCAAGTTCACTCCACCTGCAATAATCAGCTAAAACGTTGTTCCAAGTATATGTATCTGTGAACTTCCGAGATTTTATCAAAAAGCCATGCGTTCTGAAGGCGGAGACCAAATTAGGAGTATTTCTGCCCCTCGAGGAAGAATAATATCTGGTTTGGGAAGGATTGGATAGCAACAAGTGTTTCAATGGCATTATTTGGTAGAGACATCTACGAGCTAAGTGATTTAATAAATAGAAAGTAAGGTAGAGATAGAAAGCACTGTTTCTTCAAGGTTCTCTTCTGCGATATCTCCATGGGTCTCATTTCAACAATCTAAAATTACAGGAAAACAACAGTAAAATCGATTGAAGATCAAAGCAAACAAGAAAAAGGAATCGAGCGTTATCCTTACAAGAGATGATGGAAGGAAAACGAAGGGGGGATATTAAAATGTGTTTATTTGAAGAAATTATTACTTGCGAAGTCCAGACAAGTTTTTACATACTGTATTGAAGTTTATGTATCACGATTTTATTAGAGTCCGGACTCCGCAAATAGTAATTTCTCATTTATTTGACAAAAGATGGGAATGTAACTCTCAACGAAATCAAGCATCTAAACAACTTGAACTTTGATCGAAATCTGACCTCACCCTTCAAGAGTTCCTTTGGACAGTGGTCTAAGCAAGAAATTATTACATGCAGAGTCCGGACAGTCTATCTCTTGTACAATGTATACAATTTGTACATAGTCTGTATATAAATTATACACAGGTTGTGTACATGTTGACGTGACCTATTCTGATTGGAGTCCAAATGTAAGCTACGTCTAGACTCCACACATAATAATTTCTTTATCTAAGCCAACCAAGGAGCTCGCTCTAAACAATACAAATCAATAGGAACTTATGACCAAAAACAGTCTCTTTCACAGAAAATCTCAAATTCCACCACGTAAGAATAGAGAAACAGATCAACCACATCAAGAGAGGAAAATGCCTAGATCTTTTACGTAAATGCAATGAGAAAAGCTCAAAGAACAGAGCGAAAAATGACAAATTTAACCGTTTAAAGAAACTATAATTGGATAACGTATGAACCTGCGAGGAGTAAATTGGAGAATGGCGAAAGACAATTCCCTGGTTTCGAAGACAAAAGTACTATGCGAATAGCTGTGATCTACCTGCATTCAAGTACAGATTCATGAGAAATGGCTTGAAATGGTAAGAAACCTGATCTCCGCGAGAAAATCTTAACTGATGAGAACCCACCACTGAACCCTAGAAATTTATCGGTAGAGACGACCTGACGCCCCAAGGTCCAAGCTTTGGAATATGGTTAGCGAGATCTCGATTCGGGGAGCAGGCAGGCAAGCTCAAGATGGAGCTCCGAGGAGGTCGGAGCCATTGGAGCTGCCGCAGAGCTTAGCAAGCGCCATTGTCGGATTATCTCGAGGCTTCCTCCAAAGAAGGCAGCTTTGCAGTGGATTGAACGGAGAAAATGTAAATATTTGAAGTAACCTGCCTGCCTTTGTAAAAAAAAAGTGATTTTTCAGAGAAATACATAATTAATTTAAATTAAAAAAAAGATTTTTTTTTTTTTATTAGATAAAACTCGTCAGCCATCAGCCATCTCCTCCTACCCAGGTGGACCATGAAGCGGACGATAAGAGGACATGGCTAGCCGGCCACCTTTTTGTCCACATTTTTTAATTTTTTTATTCATTCGGTTAATATTTAATTTTTAAAAAAATTAAATGTTTTACCGTTTGAAAATAATCATATTATAGTGAAATATTTGTTTTTTGGTTGAGATTTCTTTTTTATTGTGATTGTTGCAAAACAAAACCCTTCATTTTTTTTAACTGTTTGGTAAGCATATAAATACCCCTTTAATTTTTATATAATGAAAATTAAAATTTTAAAGCAAACTCTCAATTTCTCATAATATTTTTTTAGTTGTTGCGTCCTGGAGTATTCGAGGCGGTAGATATATATAGTTTAACGTCTTAACATTGTATGAAGATCCAGCACACAATCAGAGAAGAGAGAGAGTGTAACATTCATAAGAGGCACCAGAGTTTTTACGTGAAAACCCCTGAAAAGGGGGAAAAATCACGAGGCTTGGCCTAGTTTGAATGAATCCACTAGTATTTGCAGTTGATTACAAATGAGGCCCTTGTGTATAGGTGGTCGTTTTGTCTCGACGTATGCGATGAAACGAGTTCTCGGAGTTTTAGGGTTTAGGAGTTATACCTTAGCTTTCGTCGGCGTCGGATTGAGAGAGAAAGAGGGGCATTTATTATTATTATTATTATTATTATTATTATTAACTAACTTAGAGTTAATTATAATTTAATTTTAATTAATTAAAATTAATATACAATTAATTCATTAATAATTAATATTATCTAAACATGATTAACCTTAATTAATCATGATTAAATATTAATTATGATTAATATAATTAACTATAATTAATTTAACTAATTGCCTTTAATTTATAATTAAAACTAATTAATAATATTATTTTTATTATTAAATAAAATAAAATCCCTCTCCTCTCCTCATCTCTTCTCGGCAAATTTATAAGATTTGGTCGAGAAGCGCGCCTGAGGGAGAGAGTTACCTTCACGGCAAGAACTCCCGTTGTTGCTTCGATTAAAATGTCGTGACTTTCGGTCCGAATGGAAGGGAGAGTCGCAGAAGGTGCGGAGTCGGGCGGCTAAGGAGGAGTCAGAGAAGCGTCGCAAGGGAGAAAGTTACCCTTAGCATCCAGCGAACTCCTGCTCGATGCTTCCGATCGGAAGTGTCGTAACTTCCGAACTGGTAGGAAGGGAAAGTCGTTGAGCGAACAAAGTCGAACGGCGACAAGAGACCGAAGCAGCGCGCGAGAGGGAGAAGAGGAAGTCCGGTTCGACACGAACGCCGAGAAAAGAGAGTGAAGGAGAGCATTTTATTAATATTAATTATTAACTAGAGTTAATTATAATTAAACTCAACAAATTAATTATAATTAATACAACCGTATTAGAAGCTCAAAAAAAAAATAACATCACTAAAAGCTTAATAATCAAAATAGGATAACACATATGTTATTTATATTTATAAAATTAATATATAATTACCTCCATTTATTAATAACATCACTGAAAGCTCAAAAATAAAAATAAATTTTAACCAATTTTTTTCTTTTTAATAATTAAGTGATGTCACTTAACGATGCAATAGTTGTTCCTTCACTAGCGCTAGAGCTGGGATGAAAGATTTGTCTATGCATGAATGAGATAGTACTGAGTATGCATTGGGTGAGTGAGATAGAGGGTGAGTTTCAAGATAAATAGTGTGTCTGCGAGCTGACATGGAGTTCGACGAACTTTGCAGTGTGAGACTGATTTGGAGTTGCGAAAACCTGTGTTGAGTCTTGGATCACCACGAGAGAACATGCAAGTGAATTGAGGTAACTGAGGGAAGATATTATGGTAGGCATTGCTAGGGCTAATAGGAAGCCCTAGATGAGAGCTTTCCTTTAATTGAGCTTGAATAAAGGGATGATAGCTTTGACGAGAGAGCTAATGAGTAAGATAGCTATCACTGATCATATGTCTGCCCAAAAAACTATCTTTGATTTGTATTGTTTAGAGCGAGCTCCTTGGTTGGCTTAGACAAAGAAATTATTATGTGTGGAGTCTTGGCGTAGCTTACATTTGGACTCCAATCAGAATAGGTCACGTTAACATGTACACAACCTGTGTATAATTTATACACAGACTATGTACAAATTGTATACATTGTACAAGAGATAGACGTTGTCCAGACTCTGCATGTAATAACTTCTTGCTTAGACCATTGTCCAAAGGAACTCTTGAAAGGTGAGGTCAGATTTCGATCAAAGTTCAAGTTGTTTAGATGCTTGATTTCGTTGAGAGTTACATTCCCATCTTTTGTCAAATAAATGAGAAATTACTATTTGTGGAGTTCGGACTCTAATAAAATCGTGATACATAAACATGAATACAGTATGTAAAAACTTGTCTGGACTTCGCAAATAATAATTTCTTCAAATAAACACATTTTAATATCCCCCCCTTTGTTTTCCTTCCATTACCTCTTGTAAGGATAACGCTAGATTCCTTTTTCTTGTTTGCTTTGATCTTCAATCGATTTTACTGTTGTTTTCCTGTAATTTTATATTGTTGAAATGAGACCCATGGAGATATCGCAGAAGAGAACCTTGAAGAAACAGTGCTTTCTATCTCTACCTTACTTTCTATTTTTTAAATCACTTAACTCGTTGATGTCTCTAACAAATAATGCCATTGAAACACTTGTTGCTATCCAATCCTTCCCAAACCAGATATTATTCTTCCTCGAGGGGCAGAAATACTCCTAATTTGGTCTCCGCCTTCAGAACACATGGCTTTTTGATAAAGTCTGGGAAGTTCACAGATTCATATACTTGGAACAACATTTTAGCTGATTATTGCAGGTGGAGTGAACTTGATGATGCACAAAAACTGTTTGACGAAATTCCTCAAAGAGATACTGTATCTTGGAACTCTCTCATTGTATGTAATGTGCTTAGAGGAAACTATGAGCATGCCTGCATTCTCTTTGGAAAGATGCTTCAGAAGAGGTTATTCTGCAATCAGTACACTCTTAAAAGTGTTCTCAAGTCAGTTTCTTGCACCTTTCAATTGGTTATAGGGAACCAGCTGCATTCTTTTGTCGTGAAAATAGGCCTTGATCGAAATGTATTCTCAGGAACTGCACTAGTAGACATGTATGCTAAGTGTGGTAGCTTAAGTGATGCTCATTTGGCATTCAAGTCGATAGCCGAACCTAATACTGTCTCATGGAATACCATTATATCATGTTATGCTAAAAGAAGGTGATGCCAGTACTGCCTATTTGCTCTTTTGTCAGATGGAGAGGGAAGGTTTGAAACCTGATGAATCTTCATTTGCTAGCTTGTTACCTTTGCTTAATGATCGTTCATGTTGCAAGGTGATGGTTCAAGTGCATGCTACGATAATTAAGTTTGGTTCGGTGGTTGATGCCATTGTGTACAACGCAGCTATCACAGCTTACTCTGAATGTCAGTCTATTATAGACTCTGAGAAGGTATTTGAGGACATGGTGGGCATTAGAGACTTGGTAACTTGGAATTCTATGCTTGTGGCTTATGCTGACCATGGCTTCATGGGAGATGCAGTTAAGCTGTTTATGAGAATGCAAGATATTGGGATTGCCTTTGATATCTATACTTTTACTAGTGTGATAAGTGCTTGCTTTGAGTGTGGACAGATCAGCCAAGGAAAGATATTACATGCATTAGTTGTTAAATGTGGTATGGAAGGGACACCCTCAGTTTCTAATGCTCTCATAGGTATGTACATCAGGCCCAATGACGTTTGTAATGTAGAGGATGCAGTGAAGTGCTTCAATTCAATTGAGTTCAGAGATGCTATTTCATGGAATTCTATATTAACTGGATTCTCACAAAATGGGTTTAGTGAGGATGCATTGAAGTTCTTCTGCCACATGCAAGCTGTAAGTGTTAGGATTGATCACTATGCATTCTCTGCTACTCTTCGTTCTTGCTCAGATTTGGCAGTCCTTCTGTTCGATCAGCAAGTTCATGGTCTAGTCCTGAAATCAGGTTTCAGTTCAAATGACTTTGTATCTAGTTCATTGATATACTTGTATTCTAAATGTGGGATCATTGTTGATGCCAAAAAGTCTTTTGATGAGAGTTGTAAAGATAGCTCAATGACTTGGAATTCAATAATTTTTGGGTACGCACAACATGGACTAGGTGAGATTGCTCTGGATCTCTTCCATAAAATGCAACAACTTGGTGTAAAAGCAGATCATATAACATTTGTAGGCCTTCTCTCTACATGCAGTCACAGTGGTTTAGTCAAAGAAGGCTCCAAAATTTTAAAATCTATTCAGCCAACCTATGGGATTCCATTGCGAATAGAGCACTATGCATGTGGAGTTGATCTATTTGGTAGAGCTGGAAATCTTACAGAAGCTAAATATCTTACTGAATCAATGCCCTTTGAACCAAATTCCATGGTTTGGATGACTCTCTTGGGTGCATGTAGAATATATGGAAATATGGATTTGGCTAGCCATATTGCTAAGAGTTTGCTAGAATCGGAGCCAACGGTTCATTCTACTTATGTTATTCTCTCCAATATGTATGCTGGTTTTGGGTATTGGGATGGAAGGGCTATGATACAAAGGGAAATGAGGGATAGAAGAGTGACTAAAGTGCCTGGTTGGAGTTGGATTGAGGTTAATAAGAAGCTGCATTCATTTAATGCTGAAGATATATCTCACCCTCAATCTGGGGAGATATATGATAGTTTAGCAACATTGATGGAAGAGGTAGAAATTGTGCATTATGAATGCATTGAGGTGGGAAGGCATGAGATACTATTTGGCTTATATGATTGGATAATGGATAGTCTTTTTCAGCCAAGTTTTCTCTTGGAACATTATTGCAGTGAAGCTGAGCAGACATTCTTGTTTAGCTTTTATTTTTTTCCAAAAGCCCGCACATAAATAGTATATAAAGGTCCTTTCAAGGGTGTGGGCATTGCCAATAAGTGGAAATTACAAGTTGCTTGATATCAGCAATTATTTTTGCTGTCAACTGAAATTCTTAGGGTTTGAGAAGGTGATGCAATCAAATACCTATTTTTAATTAGTTATTTTGTGCTTTAGGCTCAAGGTGACAGTTGAATATACCACACTGTTTATTCATTCAGAATTAATCGGCATTTTAGGAAGACGTTTATCACTAGTCTCTGTCTCTTCCTTTTTATGAGAACAGATTCTTCCCTAAAAAGCTGGAGTTTAGTTTATAATTGGTTCACATGGTATATTGTCATAAAATATATTCTTTTTCTTAGTGACGAGGATGCTCAGGTGGTTGAGTTCCTTTATTTTAGAGACAAGATACGAAACAAGCATATATACATGAAAAGATTGGAGTAGCTCTAGTGGAAGATCAGATTAGAGAAAATTGCCTTAGATGGTTTGGTCACATAAAACAGAGGCCTTTAGATGACCTGGTTAGGAGAGTAGATATATTAGATTTGATTTATGTTTAGAAATGTAGAGGTAGACTTAAAAAGATTTGGTTAGGAAATATTAGAAATGATATTTCTTTATTAGATTCAAATGGAATTTGATCCTTAATAGGACACAATGGAGAAAAAGGATTTATGTAGCGAACCCCAAGTAGTGGGATCCAGGCTTGATGTTGTTGTTGTTGTATGGACCTTTGTAAGGATTCAACTGTAGTGTATGCCATTTAATTTTGGTTGCATGTGTACCTACATTGGGCAGCCTTTTGTTGCGATCTTTCTGTGATCTTCACTTGTTCTTGCAGCATGGCTTATCTAACAAGGCTGCGATTTGTCATGCGGGTGCCATTTGAAAGCTGATTTATCTCTATTTCTATTGCATATAGGAAATTACATAGACATTGTGATTAAATATATTGGATTTATCATGAACACAACTTGATGATTGGAGCTCCTTGAGTTAAAGTTTAGTTGGATGTTCTATTAATTGTATGTACTCCTGAGTATCAAATCCTCGACCAAATGAGAGATTTGAAGATTTCTGGGAAATATTCTCTCCATGCACAAGTGTGACATCTACTTTTAATAAATTCTTTCCTTTTAATCCTTACTATAAATTTAACTATTAGATTAATCTTGTAATTGATTTTATTCAACTTGAATTTCAACAAGTTTAAGGATTTTAACTTATTATGCGATTTTCTTGACTCTAAAAGTCAATTTTCTTTTTATAGTAGAAGATCATTGTAGTTTCATTTGAATTGATTTCCTTCTTTTTTAATTTTATTGAAAGTACCAAGTAATCTTAAGAAGACTATGATTTCGTTTGAGACTGCTTTCTTATTGCGTTAGCAACTTTTTAGTACAAAATTTTTTATACTAGAAAATTATTTTAGAAAACAGTATGAAAGCTATCCCAAACGAATCCTTTAAAAGTTTGTGAGTTATGAAATAGTGTTCTTGTTGCATATTTTTTTGCATATCATAATAAATTTGCATTAGGAACCCTAGACTTATAAAGAAGATGAGCCACTTACCTATCTAATATCAATTGTTTCAAGAATTGCAATTTTTTAGTGCTTAAAAAGAGATTAATAGTAGAACATCAAGTATAAGTTCTTCTACTAGGAAAATTTTATTTTCTTCAGAAAATATTTACTGTGACAAATCTTGTTTTATGCAGGATAATGAGGAGTTTGTAGCTGATTTAGGAAACTCTACTATGGCATCCATTCTTGACAGAGCCAAATGACTGAAAATAACAGATGCTTGGGCTAATTTGATTACAGGTATGTGCCATTTGATAGTTCACAAGAATTTGCAGTAGTGCTATACTAGTATGCCATTTAGGTTTTGTTTGGAACTACTTTCTTACTTCTTTTTAAAGCAGCTTTCTAATACAAAAAAAAAAAATACTAAAAAGCAGCTTTAAGAAGCAGTAAGAAAGCCATTCCAAATGAAGCTTTAGAATGATTTTGTGCACAAATTTATTAATATCGAAGGGCCTGTGTTAGAAAACAATTATATCAGGAGTGTGCAATTATTCCTACAATTATTCATAAACAAGACAATCTGCATAAACTACAATACATTTCTATATAAATTACAAGATGGTTCTGTAAACATTATAACTTTTTTTACTATTTGACAATTTGATCTATCTTATTGTTACTAAAGAATTGTTCTGTTGTTTATGAATAATTGTCTTGCATAACTTATTAATTTGAGCAAAAAAAAAAAAAATCTAAATGATTCTAGACGATTTATAAGTGGTTGTTTTAATCCCGGATTATCTAATAAGTCTAATTTTGTTCCTTGATTTCTCAATTTCAATCCAAATTAATCTCATGATTGTTTGAATTTGATTCAAGATAATCGAATAGAGAGATTATTTTGGATCATATTTGAGTAGCCAATGAACAAAATTGAACAAATTAAAAGTAGATATTAAACGAGTAAAAGCTCAAAATAGTCCACTGTCTATTTATAAATGTTCAATTCAGTTCTGGCTTTCATAATAACTCAAATGTCAAATTAATCCTAACAGTTAAATGTGAGAGCATTTTGGATATTAGGGTGTATGTAAACTTATATTTTTTTTTTATATATTTTATTATTTATTATATTAATATAAATATAAAGATCATAATAGAAGTTAAACAACTAAATAGCAAGAGTGAATAATTAATAAAAGATAGATCATATAGAATTTGATACCCTTTTTTTATACAAAATTGTTATAATTGATTACAAAAATCCAAATTGTTTTTACAAAAATGATATCATTCATCACAAAACACAAAAAGATGATGTTACAAAAGAAAAAGTTCTCTAATGATTCCATTAAACAACAAGAGTGAACCTGTAAGTATTGCAATATTCTACCTTCGAAATAATGCCGTCCTCGACATTCCAACATATCTGATCACCCATCAACTATATCTGGACAAAGCTGCCTCATCTCAAACACTTTTTCCTATTTAGGTTCTATTTCTAATTTATGATTCCATTAAACTTTCACAATAGAAATCTGTTTTATTTCTTAACTATTTCATGTCATAAGCTAGTATACAATCAAATTCTTCTTTACAGGTCAAATTAAAACATAATTGTACGTCAGTCTCTGATACTCTTTATACTTAATCTGGAAGCCATTTTAATTGAAACAACAAACTTGAATTAAATAGTTAACATTAGACATTGTATGTATAAGCATGTCCTTAAGCATCCTAGGATTATGATGTAGATATGATAGGTTTTTTTTATATATATTCACTTAGCTAAGTGTAGGGGTGTCAATATTTGACATGATCTGAAAATACGACTTGAACTCGATCCGAAAATTATGAGTTAGGATTAACTCGTTTGAGAAATGGGTCGGGTCAACTCGGTAACTTATGTGGGTCGAGTCTGGGTTGAAATACTTAGACCCGTTTGCAAAAACGAGTCAGGTTCAGGTTGGGTCAGTTTTGGGTTCGATCCAAATCCAACCTATAATCCGATTTTGACAGCCCTAGCTAAGTGTTACAATAATGATTTAATGCCCCTCTTGGCTATAATTATGCACATTATGCTAGAGGTATTTTCTTCTTATCTGTGTTGTTTTGTGTATTAGCACAATGTTGTGCTAGGCTGAACAAAATTCATAGGAAATATGTAGGTAATAATTAGGGGTGTCAATATTTGACATGACATGAAAACCCAACTTGAATCCGACACGAAAATTTCAGGTTCAGGTCAACCTGAACATAAAATGGGACGGGTTCGGGTCCTAATTTTTGACGGTTTCAAATTTCAGGTCGGGTTCGGGTTTACCCGAAAACCCGAAAATGACCCTGATTTTGATCCGGAATACTGTAGCAGGGGCTTACTTACGGGATTTGGCCGTAGAAGCACACGAAATGGAGAATTTGAGACCTTCATAGCCAATGAACTCCTGTCATTGCTTCGTATTCAAAATGTTGTAACTTCAGATCCAAATTGAAGGGGACGTCGTGCGAGGAGTGAAGTCAAATATCAAGCGAGTGAACTCCCGTCCCGTCATTACTTTCGATCAAAATGTTGTATCTTCAGATCTGAACTTAAGGGAATGACGTCCAAGGAGCGAAGTCGAATAGCTAGCGAGCGAACTTCTGTTGTTGCTTTCGTTCAAAATGTTGTAACAATGTAACTTCCGATCTGACCGAAAGTGAACGTCGTGAGTTGTCCAAGGTGGCAAGCAGGCAAGGAACGAAGTTGAACAGCATTACAACAACGAAGTTGCCGGTGAGGCGACTCCTTTCACAACAAGTGAACTCTCGTCATTGCTTCCGATCAAAATGTTGTAACTTTTGATTTGACCGGATGGGAACATCATCCTCGTCCAAGGAGCGAAGTCGAACACGATGAATAACATGCGACTCCTTCACAGCAAGAGAACAACCCGTCATTGCTTCTAATCAAAATGTTGTAACGCCTCCTTTGAGTTTGACTCCTTCACATATACGGGTTGGGTTCGGGTTGACTTGGGTTGACTCGAACACGAAGAGGGTCGGGTTTGGGTCCAAAAAACCGACCCATTTTCAAACAATGTCAGGTCAGTTCGGGGTTGGACCTGAACTCGACTCGTGACCCAATTTTGACAGCCCTAATAATAATTGATGCCCTATGTGTACACTTGATGTAATTTTCATTTAGAAAATCTATGTATGTATGTGGGGGAACCATGAACCAGATGTACATGCACAGGTCGGGTATAGCTAGCTAAGACCAACAAACTCTTATCAATTGGCCAAGATGAGCCTTCATATTAGCCTCTCAAGTACTAATCTTTTATCCTTAATTTATTTAACAACTTAAAAACAATCATAAGAAAATAGATTTCATAAGAAAAATAATACATGCTCTCTCCAAACTTTGATTTCAAGATAATCTAAATTGCTCCTAATAGTTTAAAATATAGCCAATGATTTGATTATTTATATAGCTAACAAAAGTGAAGCTCGTCTTAAAATCAACGCTCTTTAGAGGCTTTTTAGTTGGTTGAAAAAGGAGTGCATTATAAAAAGAATACTTTGGAGTTATTTTGATGAATGTAAAATAAATGCACGTTAATATTTTTTTGTTTGATTAGAAGTAATGAATATAGAGTAAAATGTTAAATGGTGATCACCGACAGTAGGTGGCGGGTGGGAAGCGGTTTGTGGTGGCAGTGGCCGGTGGCGGCGGGGCAGCGGTGGTGGCCGGTGGGTGGCAGTAGGCAGCGGCGGTGGGCGGCGAGTGGCGGTCAAGCAAATTGGTGTAAAGGGGTTTCACCCAAAATCAAAGGAATGTGGTTTACACAAAATGAACTACTTCATTACATTATATTTACTATACTTTACTTTGCATCATTTTGTATTTCAACCAAACACCAAAATTTATAGAACTCATACATTTGAAATACTTTACACCTTAAAATAATCAAACCAAACAACCTCTAAATAAAATCCTACTAAAATTAAATCCAACTTGTTGCCAAAGAGCCCCATCAATATGCTATTTGGTGCACTTACTCTTTTATTTCAACAAATTCTTATTTAACTTTTTTTTTTGAACATTTAGGCCGATTAAGATAAACTCATACATATATCATATACACGAGACTGAATACAAAACCTCTTGATTGATAATAAAAGCTATCAATTAAAAAATCAAGATGAGCTACATATACTTATTTAACTTGGCTTTAAAACTTAAAATTGGGATTTACTAGTCTATTTTATCCAAAAAGTCCTTGAGAGTTTGTTAACACAATTTGGGGCAGTTTGGATATTATTTATGATTAAATTTTATTTAATAGATCTATTCCATTAATTTAACAATTTACTAATTAATAATTAGTTAGGATATTAATATATGATAAGTACAATTTAATTATAATTTATATTTCATTAGTTTTATAATAAATATGATTATTTTTTTTTACTGAATTTTATTGTACTTCTTCATCTAATATGTTAGGATAAATAAATGATTAAAATTTTTTTTTTTCTGAATTTTATTGTACTTGTATCATATGTATTAACTTTGATATCAATAATTATAATTAAAATTTTATTTGTTATTAATAATTATTATTAAAATTATATATATAATTTTTATATTAATATAATATTGACACCCTATCCGACGCAGCGGTTGCAGTGGAGCATCCTATACCAGTATTGCCAACTGAAGGTTTTAACGGAGTTTGTTATTTGCAGTGAAGGATATAAAACCTCCGGGGGGAAAAATGGCGGCCGTCAATTTTGTCGTTTTCTCTCTCACACCGAAGCCCGCAAGTAGCTTCACCTCTCCCTCCACTTCTCTCTCTTCCGCTGTAATTAACGGCGAGAGATTTTCCAGAAGAAGGAGCATGTTCTGTGCTTTTGCAAACCCGAATCCCTCGCCGGAGCTAGACAAACCCTATATCGAGCTCGAGTTCATTGGGGTAACAAAGTGGAATCTCATCTCTCTAGCTTCAAGCAGCATTCATCCATCTCTGATAAATTTTTTGAAATTTGAATGGATTTGCAGCCGAAGGCGGAAGCGGACGGGTCTTATCCGGTGGATAGGACAAGCGCTATCAGCGGGGAGAAGCTTCTCCGAAATATTATGCTCGATAACAAGATCGAGCTCTACGCCGCATATGTAAGATTCCGGGCTAGTCTTCATCTTTACTCCCTTTAATCTCTGATTTTTCCGAGAATGAGGTTTGGAAGTAGAAGCAGTGCTGGAATCGATTTCATTTTGGGATTTGATAGTCTGTCCACTTACCGACAAAACTACCTTCTTTGCAGGGGAAAATTATGAACTGCGGTGGAGGTGGAAGCTGCGGTACGTGTATTGTGGAGGTAAAAGTGGAATGAACTTGGTGAAAGAACTTGTTCAACAATCAGTCGGAAATTTGGAGTGTTTTTGTGCTTTAACATCCTGGCATTTCGATATTAGAGTTTTAAATAATGGTTCACTATTTTGGACTTGTTTTCGAAAAAAATGATAATCAATAGCCATATGTTTCATCAATGAATAAAATATAGGATTTTACATAAAGATGAGCGGCTTAAACAATGTCATAATAAATCGTTGGGGACTAAGGAATCTGAATGCCAAGGTTAATGAGTAGAGGGCAAACCCAATGAAGCTCAATAACTATGGTGACAACATAGCAATATTTAATCTTAGTTTAAAGCCTATAATTATTTGTTTCTTGGGGGCCTGGGGCTCTAGGAGAAGGCGTTTAAGCCAAAACACATGATGTGGGCACTGATAAAGGTGAATTCATTTTGTTACCTACCCAATTGGCATCACAGAATACATTAAGTTGAAGTGTTGAGCCACGATTTAGAGTAAGGCTATGATTGATAGTTTCAAATGAAAAGCGAAGTAGTCATTTTGCTACATTCTTGTAATCTGTAGTGGGGTGGTGTATAAATTGAGATAATTTATTAATTGTGAAGGCTATGTCTAGCTGCATAAGAGTTAAGCATTGAAGATTGCCTACAACAACTACATAATTAGTTGGAACAGTTAACATAAAGCCATAGTAAAAAGAGAGCATTGGTTCATTGGCAAAAGGTGTAGTCTTAGGAGTAGCATCTGTTGGTAAGGCAGCTTCTTGTTCTAGGCTTGGGGTGCTTGTTTGAGGCCATATATGGCTTTATGTATTTTGGACACATGTAGGATGGTCTTGTCGATGACACTTAGGGGTTAAGCTATGAAGGCATCCTTAGAAATATGGCTTTAGAGAAATGCATTATTGACATCTAGTTGATGAAGAGAGCATCATTGGTTGCCAGCTATGCTAAGAATTAAGAACTAGCCGTACAGTGGCAAGCTTAACAACTCGATTGAAGGTGTTAATAGTCAACTTCTATATGTTAGTGGAAACCTCCAGCTACCAACTAAATTTTGTACCTTTTAATAGTTCCAATAGAGTTATGTTTGACAAGGAAGATTCACTTAAAACCAATCAAATTTTTTGTGTTGGTGGGGGGAACAAGTTCTTATGTTCCATTACAAACAAGAGCATCATATTTATCTGATATGCCTCGATACCATTTATGATATTTGAGTGCTTCAATTATTGTGCTTGTTTAAGACTATGTGATTGATTTAATTAATTGTTTGTGATTTTTTTTTTTGTTTTGGTTTTATTTGGCACGAGTGGTTACTTGGTGAATTTTATTAGGGTGGGAGAGGGATTAGGTTATGGTTGTTTTGGAAGAGGCTATAAAGTAGGCTGTAGAGGGAGGGTGGGATTTTAAATGTGGTTTGTTTTGTTATAAGTAGTATTGAGTGGTGTTACAAAGGGGGTGTTGTGGATGATGAATGTGTAAGGACAACATATATGGGGTTGGGGGTTAGGACATCATGAGAAGCTTGTTTTTCTAGTGGTGTCACAAAACATGGAAAGACATGCGTAGGAAAAGATAGACTCAACGAATTGTACATAATGTTATGGTGTCGAGGTAGAGATAATTACCTTGAGTGAGCAAGTAGTTGAGGAAGACACATGATTCAGAGAAAGATTCAAGTTTATTTATGGTGTATAGGCAATGCCGTGGGTAACAGAGCAAGTCAAGCATGCATAGTTTCGAATAGTTAGGAGGTGAGCCAAAAAGCTATTTATATGGAGAAGAGAGGTCAAGTGTGGGGTTGGGAAAATGATTTATGAGGTAATCTATGGTGATGGAAGCATTAATCCTATAGAAAAATGGAATTGATGCATGAGATAATAAAGAGAGATTAATTTTGATAATATATTGATAACATCTTTAGAGATCTATTATATTCATATGTGTGTGGTGGGCTAGTGAGATGAGAAATACTACTGGCGAATAGGATTAGTAGTTTGATAATCACCTTTGCCGTTGGCATATAAGATGTTGATTTTGTTATCTAAGTGTATTTTTATAAATAAACATAAGTTTTTTGCTTAAGTGCATAATATTGAATGTATTTGGTATGGTGATCGACAAAAGTGATATGATACTTTAAATCATTTTAGGATTATACGGGATAGGTTTGCATGTCTTAGAAAAATATTTTAAGAGACTGAGAAGATATAATAGTGGTGGTAGGAAATGAAAGTTAAATTTTATGCTTTAATTTGCATTACAATGGAGTGTTAATGATATTAGGGATGATAAATCTAGTTTGAACTGGGACATATATGCATGAGAGTTGAAGTTGATGGATGGCATAATTTATATTGTCACTTTGATGAAATGGCCTTGACAGTGAAAAAAACTATAATTTGAGGTGGGTGATCTAACGGAAGAGATTTCTCATTCTCAGCACCATCTTTGGGTTTCCCCGTCAAAAGGATTGCCCTCTTATGTAGATTTTTCCATGAAAAATGGTGGGTAGGAGCTTGATAGATAGATAATTAGAAAGATAATTAATATATGAAAATAATTCTTTTTTATTCTGGACACAAAGAACATTATTCAAGGAAAAAAAACGAAAGAGGGTAAAGAGGTGAAATTGATGTGATTTATGGATAAACTTGTTCCATCTCCAATCGTAATGTCATCAAGTCCATCATAAAAAGTGTGAGGTGGGAGAGTGCTGAGGTTGATGATAATGCTTTGAGAAGTCTCATTATTTTGTAGTCATGCAGGAGTAGACCGAGTGTTGTTGGCGTGTTTTGGGCTCATGGCTACCCTAGTGTAGGTGGATGAAACCCATAAGAGCAAGTTTCCAATGAGCGGATGTTTGTGGTGAATTGCAAAGCAATTGGTTAAAAATGGGATACCACGTGATTGTTTGACCTTCAATGTTGCATGATTGACAAGAGTTAAGATATGAGGAATATGGTTAATTATCAAAGTGATGTGTTACATACAAGAGCTTGAGAGAGTGGGAGGGGTGGTGGTTGATAGGGCTTATTACTGAAGCATATTGGGTTTTTGTAGAAGGTGTAAACTAGGATGCGGTGACCACACAATTTATAATACTTGGAGCAATTGGGCAACATGGGAGTAGCTTGAGAAGGAACCATACAATCGAGAGAGGATGATTGATCGAATGACAATGTTGGGCATGGCAACATGTGAAAGAGCTAGGATGTAGATAATACGCTTTTATTTCTCTTTTCCAATTTGTGGAGACGATTGATTGGCTACCCTTGTACTATCATTTTTTTTATCCTTACATTAATAGTAATTGATTTATTGGTCATACTGTAACTCTACTAGACATTTGTGGGATTGCAGAAGAATATTCTTTATCACTAGGCTCATAGGAGCCACCATCAATTTTGTCATCATATGGTCATTGTGTTAAATGCTTTAGCATGGTCAATTTACTCATATAAGAACGAATCTCTTCTATCATTTCTTGAGGCATTTTGGTTGGAAGATTGCCGAAATTACCTTAGGATACTACTGAATTGGAGAGCAACGCAATTTTAATTTTAATTGATTAATTAAAATTAAATAATAAAAATAATTAACTATTTGAAATTGATTACTCATTTAATTGAAATTGGTTAATTAAAATTAATTGAAATTAATTAATGAAGGTTAATTGATGAATTAAAATTAATTGATTTACTGAAATTAGTTAATTAAAATTCATTGATCAATTGTAATTCATTAATTAAAATTAGTTGGTTAATTAAAATTAATTAATCAAAATAAAATTAATTATCAGTGAGCAAATTTGAATTTCGTGAGCAATTTAAAATCCGAGATCAAATTTAATTAATTGGTTAATTAATTATCTGAGAGCAAACTTAAAATTCGAGAGCGATAAAATTTAAAATAATTAATTGGTTAATCAAATTTTACTTCATTAAATTAATCAATCAATTATTTAATATAGAGAGAGCCACTTTGGTAGGTGAGGGTTTTTGTTTAAAATAAAAAAAAGAGAAGAAAAAGAGCAGTAATGTTTCCACTAATCAACATGTACAACTCAAAACTATACACCAAACACTACCCTCCAAACTCTGAGCAAGAGCTCACAAACCTCTTAAACACCAAGACAAGAAAAAAAAAACTCTTAAACACTACTCTCCAAACTCTCATGTGCAAACCGTCTAAACTTTGAAACACCACAAACTGAAACTCTCAAAAGCTCCAAAAGCAACTCTCTGTAAGCTCATCAATGCTCCTCCAAGCTCTCCAAAATAACTCTCTGTGCAAGCTTCAATGCTTCTTGGCCAGCTCTGAAGCAGCATGAACTTCAAATACCTGCAAGTAGCGAAACAAAATGATTAATACCAAATTAAATACTAAAGAAAAGAAAATCAAAAGTGCTACACTAAACTACGGCATTGAAAGAAAAAGAGTAGGGTACTGGTGCAAGAAAGAAAAAGCAAGTACTGAAAACTAAACTGCCGTACTGAAAGAAAAGAACGATGGTACCAGTTTGAGGGGTCTATCACACAACAGGCCTGTTGCATTCCTCCATGTCAACCATCCAACTTGAATTATCTAATAATATCCCTATCTATTTCATTATCATTTTGAACAATAGAACCCAGATATCTAAAATGTGTACTCTTATTAATAGATCTATTACTATTAAAATTGCATTCCATGTATTCGGTTTTAAATCAACTTAAACGAAAACTGTTAGACTCTAAGGTTGACCTCTCTCTCTAGTTTTATCAAATAGAAGAATATAATCAGCAAAAAGCATATACCAGTTTACCTCCTCTTTCAAATGTCTAGTGAGAACATCCATGACTAAAGCAAAAAATATGGGCTTAAAGCTGATCCTTGATGTTATCCAACTGAAATAGGAAAACACTTGGCCAAAATCACATTGCTTTTTAATACATGTAACAACTCTTGCATACATATCTTTAATGATTTGGACATAAATATTATTAACTCCTTTCTTTTCTAGAATTCTCCAGAGCACTTCTTTTGAAATTTTATCATATGCTTTCTCTAAATCAATAAATATCATATATAGATCCTTTTTATTCTCTCTATACTTCTCTATCAAATCTCTCAATAAATATATAGCTTCCATAGTAGACCTACCTAGCATGAATCCAAATTAATTTTGAGAAAAATTAGTATCATGTCGTAACTTATGCGCAATAACTCTCTTCTATGGTTTTAATGTATGACACATTAACTTAATTCTTCTATAATTCAAACACTCTTGTGCATCACCTTTATTTTTACAAATAAGAATCAGCACATTTCTCCACTCATTTGACATCTTTTTAGTCTTCAATATAATATTGAAAAATTTTGTGAGCCAATAAATTCCTTCGACTCTTAAGCCTTTTCAGTTGTCTATTGGAATATCATTAGGTTCAACAAAATTTTTCACATTTCATTTTTTTTAAAGCCTCTTTAAATTCGGTTTTACTAATACGACGATAGAAACAAAAATATCTATTTTCATTTAAGGTGCTAATGTCACTTAAATCAGTCGTATTTCACATTTTTCTGTGAAAAACTTATCAAAACATCTCATATATGTTTGTTGAATATTCTTTTCTAATAAAAACTCCTTTTGATCTTCATCCTTATTATACTTCGCTTTAACTAAATCATTATTTCTTCTATCTATTTGCTTGACTAACTTATACATACATCATTTGCCCTTTTTAATATCTAATATATTATCTAAATCTTTAAAAATTAAATTCTTTGTATCGTATATTGCTTTCATAGACTCTTTGCAGACTATTTTATATTCTTCCCAATTTTTTGAGATTATACATCTAAACAAATTTTTATAACAATTTTTTTTAAATATTTTCTTATACATTTTGATTCCACCACTAATTATTTTGTTTTACTAATGTGACGATAAAAATAAAAATCTTTATTTTTATTTAGAGTGCTAAGATCACTAAAGTCAATTATATTCTCACAACCTTTATTGAAAAATTTATCGAAATATTACATGTACTTATGTTGAATATTCTCTTCTAAGAAAATAACTTTTTGATCTTCATCTTTAATATACTAAAGTAAATCTTTACTCCATTTATCTCTTTGATTGACTAACTTATACATATATTTTTTTATCATACTTAGTATCTAATATATTATATAAATTATTAAAAGTTAAATTCTTTGTATTGCATATTGCTTTCATAAATTCTCCATGGGTCTTTCTATATTTTTTCCTAATTTTCGAGCATTTTAAAATTAATTTTTATTGTAAAGCTTCTTTTTTGATCTTTTTTTACACATTTTGATTTCATCATCAACTATTTTTTGCTATTAGAATCTTTTCCTTTTAATTATCTAAGCAAATACTTTACAACATTTTTAATATTATTAGCTATTATTTCCAACATAATATTAAATATCTCACTAACAATCCAAATATTGAGATCATGAATTTTACTTATAAAAATATTTTTATTAGTGTTCTTTAAATACCTCAATCTAATTTTAGGATAATATTTTACTTCATTTTATATTTTTCATCCCTTAATCTTAAAATCTAAAACTAATAAGTGATGATATGTACATAAACTTTCACTCGAAATAATTTTATAATTTTTGTAATCTAAATGATCTACTTTTTTCTTATAAAAAAAATCAAATTGAGTTTTACTATTTCCATCTTTATAAACGATGAGATGCTTCTTTCTTTTCTTAAATAAAGTATTAGCAATTACAAAATTATAAGCTAAGCTAGAGCAAAATTTAATATAATCTTATCATTTGTATAAGTCGCTCCAAATTGATAGCCACCATGATTGCCTTTGAACTCTTCTATCATTCTTCCAATGTATCTATTTAAATATGCTCCAACATAAAACTCTTTCTTCAAGAAGTATTCTTTGTATTAATTCTTCTTTGTCATTTCAAAATTTTATTTTTGGATATATATCTAAATTTATAAATACTTTTATAACATTAATAATCTTAGCATCATTAACAATCTTTAAAACTCTAATTCTATCTTTAATTCTATTAATTTATGTAATATTATCTTTTAAACTCTTATTTATAATTACACTTGCAACTTTTTTAGTACGACTTTTATTTAAATCTTAAACTATCAATGTCCTTAGCCTTTTTTTCAAACCATTTTATTTCTTGAATACATAAAATATTTATTACTATGAATTATAATATTTATTAATTCAATTAACTTGCTTGTAAGAGTACATATATTCCAAGTTTTTATCTTAATTCTAGTTTTGTTGACTAACTTCTTTGCTCACATACATCCGTGATGTAGAAACTCTTTTTATTTAGCACTACACTTGGGCACCTATTCAACGGCCCTCGCCCACTTTTTGTTATATTTAGGTAAAACGAGTCGCTTCTAATGAACGCACTAGCATTAACACTTTGCATTAAATGACTTATGTCGTGATTGTTCAACAACTTTTATGCTCGTTGTTGGCTACCTAACACAGCACTACACTTGGGCACCTATTCAACGGCCCTCGCCCACTTTTTGTTATATTTAGGTAAAACGAGTCGCTTCTAATGAACGCACTAGCATTAACACTTTGCATTAAATGACTTATGTCGTGATTGTTCAACAACTTTTATGCTCGTTGTTGGCTACCTAACACAGCCTTCTATTTTTCTCATTTAGGGCTTAGGACCCAATAATGACAATGGCAAAGACAATGTTAAATGCAAATTATAAGAATAATAATGATGATAATGATAATGATAATGATAATGATAATGATAATGATGATGATGATGATGATAATAATCATAATGGTGATGATTATCATAATGATGATGATGATGATGATGATTTTTTAAACAAATAGTTTTAGGTTTAAAGTAACTTGTTTAATTTTGTTATTTTAGATTTAAAAATTAAAAAATTTTAAATAACCTAAACATTAAATTTAGAGGCTTATGCCTCATTCAAATAACATTGAGTTGAGTCTCATTCTCACTGAGGCGTGCATCACATGTAAGACTATGCCTCATTTCATTTTCTGTGTGCCTTAAGATAAGGCATGTCTCAAATTACGTAATTTTAAATCTTGTCACTATTTAGCTTTTAATTAGTATTTGTTAATCTTGTCGTTCCTAGTTCTACTCTTAGCAACATAACTATTGTTCTATGTAATCATAGAATTGAACAATACATTCTTCTTTCCTACCAAATGAAATTCTCCATTAAGTTGTAGCGTAGCTGATGATAGAAATTCGATATCGAACAAGTAATTGATTCACTTGAATATAAGAAGAGTAACTGAGATTTCCTATTAGTTTTAATACATATGAACTCGCTAATGCTTTGTTTTATCCGTCTGAACAATTTTATGCACGGCAATCAATTTTTGTTTTAAGAAAAACAATGGGTTGAATGTTGTCTTGTAGCACAAAAAAAAAGTTTTGTTTTTCTTATGAATGTAGCATATTTTTATAATAAAATATCATATTGTTTTGAATAAATGTCTTGCACTCCCAATTATTTTTTGCTCGACGACCACCTGATACATTAATTTTCCCGATAGAAGCAATCAAAAGTACGTCCATCTGCATTTTGTTATGAAAACCTCAATTTACCTTACTGGATTCTGATGCGCTGGTGGAGTGATTATGTGGGTTGCGTTACCTCCATTTATGGATGCTAGCAGGCACCTTTTCTAGTCTTCGATCATAGGTCAATGGCTACGATCCTAAATGCTTTTCATATCACTACACTGGTAGTATAAGCCAAATGGGGACTAAAAATTTACTATGATCATAGGTCCTTATCCCTGTGTCTTAGAAATGAGGTGGGTAGCATTTATCAAAGCATTATTCTGCAAACGTAAACATAATATCAAGATTTTTGAAATAACCCTTTTTCTTCTTCTTTTGATGTTTCAGATTGTTGATGGAAAGGATCTGCTGAATGAAAGGACAGACACTGAGAAGCGATATTTGAAGAAGGTATGTTTTTAAAACTTATTTGTGTCCGAGCATGGAGAGTGATGGTTGATTACATTTACATCAGCTTTTCTTAGCACAAAGAAAATAGGTAAGTAATGTGGGAAGAGACATGAGTTTTTTTTACATGAAAAAAGAGAGATTATGGGGTCTTATCTACTTGAATGAATTTCATTATCTTAAAGTGAAATGCAAGATATGCCCCTACTTTGATTAGTTAGAGAGGGTATTTGTATAATATCCAAGCTATTTCTGGGATATTGATGGCTACATCTTCAAGTTGTAGTTGATGATGGTAATAGTGAAAAACCAAAAGACCATGATTGTGACTAACTATAGGTGGCAACAGCAATGAGTCAAAACAAATGGTTATACTTGATGAGCGATGACTTAGATTTTTCTTGAGGCTGGGGTGTTGTGGTTAAATTGTAGGAAATGACCATGAAGAAATAAATTTAAAGATGACAACTACAAGAGACCCAAAGGAGATTATTTTAGCAGACCCAAAGGCGGAAATAGCAACCTGTCTAAGGATTAGTTGCAGTTGATTGACAGAGTAAAGGGTTGCATAGGGTCCCAAGGTTGTGATAACACTCGCCTAGCAGAAACAGCTGGATTGATCATATTGGCAATGGGTGCTACTGGTGACAACCAAGCAAGCAACAGATATTACAAAAGGTTGGCAACCGAGGAGATAGCGACCATAAAGTTTGTTGATGATGGAGGAGGCACTTATCTTCAATATTGGCAGATGTAAAGTCTACTTCCATCATTTTTGTGAGAATCCATGGACTAATATAATCCAAAATTCATCCTGATGAATGATCTAGGGGTTTATGATGCAATCTCATAAAATAAATTTCATCAAGATTGGCCTTTCCCTTGGTTGGTGTAGCCGGCTCAATCGAATCCATGTTGACTAGGCGATTGGCTTTGGTTAGCAGCAATCAACAATAACTGCTTTATTTCTAATTAGCTATTACGAAAAATATCAAGAATTATGCACTGAGTCATGAGTGAAATGGTAGTCGAAGTTTGCATTTTGAAAAATAGATTGATAGAGAAAGGAAAATTTTGGGGAATCAATCTTCAAGAAGAATATATAAAACTCCCCCTGCTTTCTAGAAGTGAATTTCACTATAACTAGTTTCCAAAATTGTGTCTGAAAGTTCATTAAGGATTTTAATCCCTTATGAACTAGCCTAAAGCTAACTAAGAGGGGGGTGGAGGTGAATTAGTATTTTAAAAATTTCTCAATCAAAAACACAATCTTAAACAAAACCAAAATTCACCATAAGAAAAATTAAGTGCAGAAAACAATAATAAAGAACATAGAAATTTATAGTGGTTTAGTCAACTTGACCTATGTCCACTCCCTAGAGCCTCTCCTCCGGGTATTGCACTAAACTCAATGACTCTCCCTCCCATAGCAAGGCGGAGAAGCCTGTCCAAACCTCCTTTCCACCGACATCGGTGAGGCAGAGAACCCAACTCCTTTTGCTTCATCCTGAAGCAGGCAGAGAACCCGACTCCTTTTGCTTCCTCCTGAAGTAGGCAGAAAACCTCAATCAATTGCTGAAGTAGACCTCTCTAGAACCACCAAGGAACAAGGGATGATGACCGGAGAAGACTCGGATCCTTGCTTGGAACAACCTTTGTGAAACCCCTCATAAACTCCCCCTCACAAGATCCTCTCTCTCTCCTTTACTCTCCCTCTCCTCTTGGCTCTCTCAGGTCATGACAGCAGCAAAAGATACAATATTGGGTAAACAAGAGGTCTTATATAGAAGAACTTCAGATGTGCTCTTAATTGCAACAAACCGACATAATCGTCTAGGACGATATTCATATCGTTCTTTATGATTAGTTCAAATTATTGAGTATCGTCTAGAACATCGCCTTGAATGCATGTCTGGACGATGGAAAAGTAAACTTATAATCCTGGATGATTTCACGATCGTCCCGGACGATTAGTTCAAAATAACAAATATCGTCCAGCACATCGCCCTGAATGCATGTCTAGACGATGGAAAAATAACTGATCGTCCAGGCCGATTTTTTATCGTCCTGGACGATTAGTGCAAAAACAATACACATCGTCCAGAACATCGTTCTGGCTGTCCAGGAAGAAACTAAGGTTTGTTTAATTGATTGTCCCAGTCTATCCTGCAATCGTCCCGGACAATATGATTGAGCAATCAAACCTTAATTGCTTTCCTTAATTACCAAACTAATTTAGGGATAATTGCAATGCATCGTCTAGGACGATGTCAAAAAATAAAACATGTCTAAACTAATCTGGTGGTTGATTCTTTTTGAGTTGAGCTTATCGTCCCGAACGATGCTAATATCGTCGAGGACGATGTGCTTAATTGCAGCTGCCTTAACCAGGATGTCCTAATTAGGGTTTCTATTTTTAACTAATCATCCAAGATGATTTTAGGATCGTCCCGGACGATGTGATCAAAAATAGAAAACTATAAAAATATATAGAATTTTTTCCTGAGTGTGTGTGTGCAAGGTTACTTAGCAATAGGATCCACGTTGTTATAATTGACTCAAGAAAAGATAAAAAAATACTTAATGACGGTTTACAGTTTGACTCAGTCCTAATCTACCCAATCTTGAACTAACTTAATTTTTGATTGATCGTGTGGACCTGAAACATTAGTAGAAAAGACAGTCGTAGAAAAATAGAAGTGTCAGAAATGTTTGCTATCATCAAAATTATAATTCATGAAATCAGATTCGTAGCAATCTCCCCTTTTTTGATGATGACAAAAAAATAATTTAAGTAGTTTAACACTGAAATTCAAATTTTACTAAAAAGCAAACTAATGGTACAAACAAACACTAAACAGAAACAATACAACAAAACAACATACTACTCCCCTTTTTGACATAACAAAAATGAGGGAAATATAAAAAAACAGAATATAGAACTACTAAAAAAGAAACAAACTCCAACATAGAAAAATAACACAGTAAAAGATAAAAATAAAACAACAAAAAAGAATAAAAATGATAAAAATAACGAAGAACAAAAGTTTTTTTTAATCAAAGCACGAATATGATAAATTTTTCATGTGATTGAATTAAAAATTTGTAAGAATTAATGAGTTAATATCATCGAAATCTAAAAAAATGATTGAACAATCGACCCTGTTAGCCCTAGCTCAGACTTCTCACAGGGCAAATCATCCTTTAAAAATAAAGATATACTCAGAAAAATCAACTGAATAAGAAAAAGAGATCCGTTCGAAACTTAGTTCTAGAAAAATATCTTATAAAATAATATATCAAAGTAATTAGTCACAATCATAAATTTTTCATAAAATTTGAGCACAAGTCTTTGAAAATATCAAGTAACATTTGAATTCTTCTAAGATTTGAAGGTTTGAAAGAGAAGGAAGCTTGCTTTTTGTGGGCTCATTTTATGCCTCTTATCAATTGATTGACATATTTTGCGCATCTTTTGATTGTTGATACACTTTGTGTATCTTTCAATTTTTTGGCGGTCATTGCACATCTTTTTAGTTTTTCTTCTTTTGGGCTTATTTTATGTCATTGTATTTAATTTTTTTTGTAAGCTAGATCTCTTTCGAAACTTTTAAATACTGTCAATTATGAGAATATCTTCTAGATATTAGAGAAGAAAAACTCACTCTCTAATATCAGGAAGAGTAAACCACAAAGTAGAATTAAATTCATATGATAAATACAACGACAAGATTACGAAAGCTTGAAAGTGATTTAATGACTTTGAACATTATTTATATAAGATAAATTACTGTAGCAAGATAGAAAATATCTCAATTGCAAAGTCTAGTTGTTAATTTGAGATAGACTTTTGTTTAAAAAATAAAATTACACCACTAAAAGAAGTTATAGAAAGGGAAACAATCAACGGTATTTCTCCTTTTAACTGATTTAGAAATGTTAATCATTGACTATGAATTTTCAAAAATAAAAACAAGACAAAATTTCATTTCAATAGTGAACAAAAAGAAGTAAATTAAACCTACAATAATGAAAGCCCAAAAAGAATGATAAAATAAACAAACAAAACTAAAGTCAACAAAAAGAAAATAAAATAACAAAAAATAGATCGAAAAATAAAATTCATAATTCATAAAATATTAAGTTCATGTATTTATGTCAATCACACCGAATCTGATCCTTAAGATGCTGAAAATGTCAAAGGCTAGTGATTTAGTAAAAATGTCAGCTAGTTAATTCTCTGTTAACACATGGTGTAACTCAATATTTCTTTTGATCACATGGTCTCTAATAAAGTAATGCCTTATATCAATATGTTTGATCCTTGAATGTTGGATAGGATTCTTAGAGATGTAGATGACACTAGTGTTGTTACCAATAATTGAAATTGTGCTTACAGGTAATTCTAAATCAAGAATTTGTTGCTTCAGCTAAAGAACTTGGGCCACACAACTCCCTAAGATAATGTCCTCAGCTTCAGCAGTGGAAAGAACAACAGAGTTTTGTTTTTTACTGGACCAGGAGACTAAAGACTGTCATTTGAATTGATGTCTCAGAAGTGCTCTTTCTATCCACCCTACATCCTGCAAAATCAGAATAAAAATATTCAATAATCTTAAAAGAAGTGTTGTGCCTCGAATACTAGATTCCTAAGTTTTGGGTCCCTCAGAGATATCTAAGGATTCTCTTAATTGCAGTAAGGTGAGATTCTTTAGGATCAGCTTGAAATCTAGCACATAGACAAATACTAAATACTATATTAGGTCAGCTAGTAGTCAGGTAAAGTAAAGATCCAATCTTTCCTTTGTACTTCTTTTGATCAACAGATTTTTCATTTGGGTTCTTTTCCAACTGAACACTGGAGGTCATGGGAGTATTTATTTGCTTGGCTTTATCAATTTCATATTTTTTAAGATGTCCTTAATATATTTTGATTGATTTAGAAAGGTTCCATTATCCAATTGTCTTATGTTAAAACTCAAAAAGTAGGACAACTCTCCCATCATACTCATCTCAAACTCGTTACTCATTATTTAAAAAAAATAATCACATCGCTTTTTATCAGAAGATCAAAAAAATATATCAACATAGATCTGAACAATGAGTAACTCATCTCCTACTTTCTTCAAAAAAAGGGTGGTGTCTATGCTCCCCTTAACAAACTCTCTCTCTAATAAGAATGTGCTAAGCCTCTCATACCAAGCTCTGGGTGCCTATTTTAATCCGTATAAGGTCTTTTTTAATTTATAAACTTGGATTGGAAATTGAGAACTCTCAAAACCTGGGGTTGTTTTACAAACACATCCTTTTTTATTACCCCATTTAAAAATACATTCTTGACGTCCATTTGGAAAATCTTAAATCCCTTATAATAGGCAAATGATAGTAGCACTTTAATGGCTTTCAATCTAGTTACAGGGAAAAATGTCTCCTCAAAATCAATCACTTCTATCTGGTTGTACTCCTTAGCCACCAATCTCTCCTTATTTCTAACCACCACACCATAATCATTCATCTCATTCTTAAAGACCCATTTGGTTCCAACTACACTTTGTCCCTTTGATCTTTCTACAAGCTCCCAAACATCATTTCTAACAAATTAATTTAATTCTTCTTGTATGGCTAAGATCCAAAACTCATCAGACATGGCTTGATTGATGTTAGTGGGTTCAGTCATTGAGATAAAGGCAAAGTGGTTCACTTCCTTCCTAAGTTCATGCCTAGTCTTAACACTTTCAAAATGGTCTCCTAAGATTAGTTATGTAGGATGACTCGAAGAATATCTCCAATCTAAGCAAAGTGTGTTTAGATTCTACCATTTCCTTCAGATTTGTATTTTCTACACCTTGGGTAATCTCATATACTCCTTCAGTGTTTTGGGGCTTTACCCCCTTCTCCAAATTTTCAACACTTTGGATAATTTCTCCAACTTCATCTTCATCCTCAACTTTAGACTTCTTCGGATCAGATTCATCAAACACTATATGAGTAGTCTCCTCCATCATCAATGTCTTTTTATTAAACACCATAAAGGATTTCCCAACACTTGAATATCCTAAGAACACTCATTCATCAAATTTTTTGTCAAATTATCCTAAGTGTGACTTCTCATTGTTAAGAATAAATACCTTACAGCCAAAGACAGAGGTGGGAAAGGTTGGGTGTCCTACCCTTTAAAATCTCATAGGGTGTTTTATCTAGTTTGACTCTAATATTCACCCTATTCAACACATAACAAGCTGTGTTATCACTTCAGCCCAAAAGTATTTTGGAAGTGAATACTCAACAAGCATGGTTCTAGCAGCCTCAACTAAGGTCATGTTCTTCCTTTCAGCTATCCCATTTTGCTGAGGGGTCATAGGAGCTGAAAAGTTGTGGTTTATTCCTTTATCCTCACAAAAGTTTCCAAATCTCTCATTTTCAAACACTCCCCCATGGTCATTATGGATGGTCAAGATCTCACAACATAGTTTTTTCCGAATCCAAGTGAAAAAGGATCTAAACTCATCAAAAGACTCACTCTTATGAGATAAAAATTTAATCCAAGTGAACCTCTTGTAGTCATCGACAATCACAAATCCATAGACTTTCCCTCCCAAGCTGGCAGTGCTAATGGGTTCAAACAAATCCATGTGAAGGACTTCTGAAGGTCTAGAGGTGCTAATGTCCTTAATGGAGTGGAAAGAGAATTGGACTTGCTTCCCTAGTTGGCAGGTATCACATAGGTGATCTTTAGAGAACTTAAGCTTGTGGACACCTCTAGCTAGGTCATTTTGGGTCACTTTCCTAAATGTTTTCATAATGGCATGACATAATCTTCTGTGCCATAATCACGACTCATCAACAATAGTTTTTAAGCAAAATGAAACAGTGTTTTCAATATTATTTAAATCAAACATATAAACGTTGTTGATTCGCTTTTCCTACAAAACAGTATTGTTATTCAAACTAATAATGCATGTATTTGCCAAAAAATTTATGATGAAGCCCTTATCGCACAGCTGATTGATGCTTAGCTAGTTGTGTTTCAGTTCATCTACAAGCAAAATATTTTCAATCATAAGATTCTTGAAGTTTCCGATTATACATGCACCCACACTTTCTTGGTGGTGTTGTCTCCAAGAGTGACCTTGCCTCCAACCTGGCCTCCAGCAAAACGAATTAGTTGGCATCTCCAGTTATGTGTCGTGAGCATCCGTTGTCCAGGTACCACATGCTCTTACGAGGCCTTTTGTGAGAGCAAGCCTCTTCTTGGTCAGATTGACCAAGATGATCGTCCGTCATCAAGCACAAGTTTGTAGTCTCCTCCTCAGCTTCAGTCTCAGAGGAATCAGATGCAGAATCTGCCCAGAACGCCTTTTGGAACCACTTCTTATCCTTGTCTTTTCTGAACTTGGGTTTCTCCTCATCCTTCTCCTTGTTTGGGTGAGCCTTAAGTGTATGACAATCAGCTCGTATATGTCCTGACTTCCTGCATTTAAAACAAACCATATTAGAACCATTAAAATTTTTACTATCTTTACCTTTTTTCCAGTTTTGATGGTGCTGGTGATTTTTCCTTAGAAAGTTTTTGAATTGTCTAGTGATTAAAGCAACATCATCGCTTTCAGATCCGGAAGAATTAGTATCCGTATCGTTAGCTTTCAGCGTCGCAGTTTTCTCCTTCTTTTTCTCTCCTGCATCAAGTTGCCTTTGGTTCATCCCTTGCTCATAAGCAATGAGTGATCTAAGTAAGTTATCAATAGAATAAGTATTCAAATCCTTAGATTCACTTTTGCAGTAATCTTAGCATTAAACGAAGAAGGCAATCATCTCAAAATTTTATTCACTTTTTCATAGTTAGTTATCTCTCTTCCTAAGACATACAATGAGGTGATAATTTGAGTAAAACTAGTATACATGTCAAAAATCGATTCATTAGGTCGCATATGAAAAAATTTGTAGTCATACAATAAAATATTCAACCTAGATTGCTTAACTTCATTTGTTCCTTCATTAGTAATACACAATCTATCCCAAATTTCTTTACCGGTAGCACAAGTTGAAACACGCATGTAATCTTCCGATTTCAAAGCATAAAAAAAATAGTTCAAGCATTTTGCATTAAGTTGCGCCAAATCCCTATCATTAAAAGTCCATTCAGTAAAAGGAAGTTCAGTTTTAATGCCATTAATTTCACGTGACAGAGATGAATAATCTTCTTTAACAAGCATTCACATACGATGGTCAATCGATTGTAAAAATATAGACATGCGAGTTTTCTAAAAATCAAAAGGAATATTGTCAAACAAAGGTGATTGGGTAATAGAATACCCTTCCACAGTATTACGATTACTGGAGTTAGCCATGTATCAAAATTCAAAAATTTTAAAAAACTTGATTTTATGAATCCCGCTCTAATACCACTTGAAAGTTCGTTAAGGATGTTAATCCCTTATGAACTAGCCCAAAGCTAACTAAGAGGGGGGGGGGGGTGAATTCGTATTTTAAAAATTTCTCAATTAAAAACACAATCTTAAACCAAACCAAAATTCATCACAAGAAAAACTAAGTGTGGAAATTAAATGCGAAAAACAGTAAGAAAGAACACAAAAATTTATAATGGTTCGGTGAACTTGACCTACTTTCTCTCCCCATAGCCTCTCTTCCGGGTATTGCATTAAACTCAGTGACTCTCCTTTTGCTCCCACAGTAAGGCGAAGAAGCCTATACAAACCTCCTTTCCATCGACATCGGTGAGGCAGAGAACCCAACTCCTTTTGCTTCCTCCTTAAGTAGGCAGAGAACCCGACTCCTTTTGCTTCCTCCTGAAGCAGGCAGAGAATCTCGATCAATTGCTGAAGTAGACCTCTCTAGAACCACCAAGGAACAAAGGACGGCGACCAGAGAAGACTACTTGGATCTTTGCTTGGAGAAACCTTTGTGAAACCCCTCATAAACTCCCCCTCACAAGATCCTCTCTCTTTCTCCCTTACTTTCCCTCTCCTCTTGACTCTCTCAGGTCAAGATAACAGCAAAAGATACAATCTTGGATAAACAAGAGGTCTTATATAGAAGAGCTTCGGATTTGCTCTTAATTGCAACAAACCGACATAATTGTCCAGGACGATATTGTACGATTAGTTCAAATCGTTGAGTATCGTCCAGAATATCGCCCTAAATGCATGTTTGGACGATGGAAAAGTAAACTGATCGTCCATGACGATTTCACAATCGTCCTGGATGATTAGTTCAAAATGACAAATATCGTCCAACACATCGCCCTGAATGCATATCTGAACGATGAAAAAATAATTTATCATCCAGGCCGATTTTGTATCGTCCCGGACGATTAGTGCAAAAATAATACACATCATCCAGAACATCATTCTGGTCGTCCAGGAAGAAACTAATATTTGTTTAACTGATCGTCCCGGACGATCCTGCGATCGTCCCGGACGATATTATTGAGCAATCAAACCTTAATTGCTTTCCTTAATCACCAAACTAATTTAGACATAATTACAATGCATTATCTAGGACGGTGTCCTGGACAATGTCCTGGACGATGTCCAAAAATAAAACACGCATAAACTAATCTGGCGACTGATTCTTTCTGATTTGAGCCTATCGTCCCGAACGATGCTAATATCGTCTAGGACAATGTGCTTAATTGCGCTGCCTTAACCAGGATGCCCTAATTAGGGTTTCTGTTTTTAACTAATTGTCCAGGACGATTTTAGGATCGTCCCGGATGATGTGATCAAAAATAAAAAACTCTAAAAACAGACATAATTTTTTCCTGAGTGTGTGTGCAAGGTTACTTAGCAACATGACCCACATTGTTACAATTGACTCAATAAAAGGTAAAAAATACTTAACAACGTTTTACAGTTCGACTCAGTCCTAATCTACCCAATATTGAGCTGACTTGATTTGCATTTGATCTTGTGGATCTGAAATGTTAGTAGGCAAGACAGTTGTAGAAAAATAGAAATGTCAGAAATGTTTGTTATTATCAAAATTATAATTCTTTAAATCAGATTCGCAACAGTGTCCTATAAAAGTCATATTGAGTTGGGGGAGATCCACAAAATCTAAGAATTATTATGCATGAACATGCTTGTTAATGGCGAATAGCGCATCATAGCACAAACTTTCTCAGGGAGTCGTAGCACACAACACATAGTGCGATGCACGTTATTCTAAATATGGTGCAAATTATTAAAAATTTATGAATAAAAGTGGTAATAAAGATAAAATGTGTACATTATAAATTTTGAATAGAAAAATACAATTTAGAAAAGTGAAATTTTTATTAAGTAGCAAATTTCCCATGCATCACTTCTCCTTCGCATGTACATCGCTAGACCTAGTTGGCCCAAAGTTAAACTCAATCGCTGTTTTCCTTTGCTGTAGCCTATCATGAGTGAAGTTTCGTAGCCCTTCTCTCATTCTCCATTCCCTAAGCTGATGCCTAACTGTATCGTCTCCTTAAGCAGCTGATCGACAACTCACGAAGTTTACTAGTGAACCCACCATGCGAAACTAGGGTTGCTCCGAGTAATTGAGTAAGAAGCAGAACAAAGATGTTGTTAGTCAATATCTACAACCTTAGCTGAAATGGAACTAATTTTTAGGTTGTCTGAATGCTTGAACGTTACTATTGTTATTTATAATTTGATTGCTTCACCAAGTGTTGTGGTGTTTGTAAATGTATATCTTAATGTTAGTGATAATTTATTGTCTATTTTCTCAATATTTAATGGAATTATCGGGATTTCAAAAGTTTAATATTTTACTAAGTAATAATTAATTGGATATTAATATATAATACAAGATTTTGAAAACCGGACCAATTCAACCGGTTGAACCGTGAACTGGTCGGTTGGTCGGTTTTCAATAATCGATTTGGAAAATAATCGAGAATGAACAAGAAAATTGGTACCAGTTTCAAAACACTGGGCAGTTCAAATCACTGAAATCAGATGCGTTTCTCCCGTTCCAGTCCCATATTCCTTCACCAAAATGACACGAAGCTGCCCTAAATGCTCGAAAGCGCCAACGCCTCTTGCCATTGTAGCAATTCCTCTCCAACATTGCACTACTGTGAGTTCTCCTCGCATTGACTACTCAGCTACCGAACTTTGCGATGTAATATTTCTTCTCAGAGAAGTTGTTGGGAGATTGGTACAACAGATGCTGGGGTTTCGACCAAGATGAGAAGGGGCTCAGAGGTTGAGAATTGACAATGGCTTTGAGTTTGCGGCAATGGAGAGGGCTCTGTTAAAGTAGGGGGAGCAGGAGAAAGTAGAGAGATGGTCTGGTTTGGTGACCTCGATAGCAAGAAAGGGAGTTGAGTGGATTTTGTTAGGTGATAAGGTTGGGAGATGACCAAGTAGGTTTAAATGATGACAATGTTTAATTTTTTTGTTATATATTTATAAATAAATGTCATTATTATAAATTTAAATATAATATGTATTTATTACATCATCCAGTTTGACCGGTCGAACCTTGAACCTGTCCTTTTGGTTCGTTGTCTGGTCTTATTTTCACAACCTTAATATAATAGTTATTATTTAATTAACCTAATTAAGGTAGATAAAAAATTATAAATTAGAAATAGTAATATCAATCATGTAATTTGATACAAATAAATTAATCTTAATAATTAATGTTAATAAATTACAAGTATTAACTTAAGCAATATTTAATAAATGAGAAAAATCCCCAAACTTTTCTTGTATGCCCAATTTAGTTACAGAGTATCACTTTTCCCTAATTTAATTCCTTGACTATATAAAATATATCCGAAATAGTTTCTCATATTATAATTATGATATAAGCCTTTATAAAATTGATCTCTATTTTTCTCAAAAGGATCATTTTGGATAAATTTTGTATAGTTGATGGACTAAATTGCACCAATGTTATACTCTCGGACTAAATGACCATATATGAATAGTTGTAGGACAATTTTAAAATTTAACCTTTTAGTAAATTATTAATTAATAATATACTATATTCATATACATTCTTAAATCCCAAAAAAAGTATCAAAATAGCTTTAATGTTCAATCTAGTAAATTAGATTCGATGTTGGCTATTTGTTTGTGACTGCTCATCAATGTAGCTGTGTAATATATTTTAATTTCATCATCAATAATAATTATTAAAATATTATTTGAGCAATAGACTTAAATTTTGAAATGAGTCAAACAACATATCAAGGTTTAATAGGATTTAATCTTTGTCATGACAAATAAATTTTTAGGATTTAACTGCCTTAGGATTTATTAAATTTGGATTTATTGAATTTACTAAATCCTACTTGAGTTAAATTCTGCTTGCAACTAAACAACCCCTAATTTTAGTATCAAAGGTGAAAGCAGGTATCCTTATTGAAGCCTTGTCAAGCCATTCTCATTTATGGTTTAGTGAGAGCGAGAGTGTGTGGCATTCTCCATATCATAGGAGAACGAAGCCGACAGAGAGATGGAGGGATCCAACATGAGAGGCTTCTCATGTTCAATTCCCTAGAGTTGAAGTTGAAGCTGATAGAGGAAGGACGTCTGGTTCGATGCTCTAGAGTTGAAGCCAAATTTGGGTGAGGGAAGGATGTTCGATTTGATGCCCTAGAGTTGAAGCCAAAGCCGAGACAAATATTCAAAAACTATTCAATGTGCTAGTAAACTTTAATAAATATTTAATAGAGATGATATAACATTCATAAATATATGATAAATAATATAAATATTAATATTATATCCTAAATTATGAAAATGAAAATTTCATGTGCTATGGGGTCTTGCGCTCTGCTATTGTGTGCCATTTTCACCCCACTCTATACTGCGTTATGCTTTATGGTCTACATTATTTTACACTTTTGACGTGTATGTGCATTAATGAGCGCTTGGCCATGGCTAAACCAATGTGGCTATTTTTGATGGGATAATGAGCGATGGCGAGGAATGTGTTTGCTTCATAGGTTTATGCCTTTACATGGTGCACCAATACATGGAAGGAGTTGATTGGCCCATTTTGCCATGTTTGGCCTGATTTGGGCTGTTTTAACTTGAATAGTCTTCTATTCAATCAGTTCGAGCATCAGTACACTCAACTTGGCTTGACCTTCTTGTTAATGAACACAAATGATTGATTTGAGGCCACCTATGGTTTTGTGTAAAACATTATTGGTGATTTGAATACGTTCAGTGTACACGTCACACCTTATTATCTTATGCTTTAATGATCTATCCTCTAAATATGAACCTTGTTTATTTGCTTTCACATTTAAAATTTACAGAAGCCTGAATCTTGGAGGCTTGCTTGTCAGACTATCGTAGGAAACAAAGAAAACTCTGGAAAGGTATGCGTACATCCTCCGTTTTCACATGTCTAGAACTAACTTTTATTTATAAAAAAAACTAACTTTTATTTTGAATAGCAACGTTCTTATTTGATGGCACCTAAATTCTATTTTGTTCAACTATTTGAGATAGCATTCTCGACCTCTCCTTTCTTCATTTGGTGACAGTGATTCAATAAGAAATTTTAAAAAATTAAACGTGGTTGACAAAACCTTTATTTGATCCGACTAAAACTCTTCCATTGAGTATTCTCTAGTTAATTCACAAATTGATTGATAATCCGTATAAGAAATTTCCTCAAGAAACAAATACACCATTCTAACCATTTATGTCAAAAGACTGAAAAATAACAGATATATATTTCCAACTGTGCTTTCAGGTTATTGTCCAAAGACTACCACAGTGGAAGAAGTGACAATAAAATTCAAGTTCTTAAGCTGCACAGTAAATAGGTATCTGAAATATGCTTGATGAAGAGTTTTCATATTCCAAAATTACTTTCTGACCTTAGCAAACCTTGTCTAGGAGCTTACCATATCAGCTAAATGATTTATGGAATGCTTAGATTGTAAATTTGTAGTCAATTGGATTATTTACGTCAATATCCTTAAAGCCCAAATTCTTCTCTTGCACAATAAGATATACACATTGGAACAAGAATAATAACATGGAACAATTCATTTTTGCCAACACTTTTGCAATCATAAATGGATGATTATTTAAAAATAGTAAACATGGTAAGCTGCTTCTTGGAATCACTACTGGCATTTTAAACTACAATAAATACTGATTTTTTGTCAAATAATTTTTGAAAATTGCAATTAATAGTAATGCTTATGGTCACATTTTCTAATCATAGCTGCTTTTGTTGAAGTAAAAAAAGGCATTCACATTTCATTATAAAGTTATAGTTAAATAGTTGTCTTTAGTGCTATGGCACTTTTTGTTACACAAATGCTATTTTTATTTACATAAATATTATTAAAGTTTTAAGTAACTTGTCAAAAGGTTTTTGTAGTTACTATGGGTTAGTATTGGCCGTATTGGAGATCCTAGAAGAATGCAGAGCGGGAGATTAGGTCTCATATACAAAGCTGATTATAGATAATGTCAATCATCTGCCACTCATAATTCTCTCCCTCTCTTACTTTCTTCCCCAGTAAGACAAAAAAAAAAAAAAAAAAGAAGGAATGGAGAGGAGGAAAAAGAGGAGAGAGAAAGAAGAAGATAGGGTTTAGAGACCAAAATTCAAAAATTATCTATTCAACTAGTTAAATAAATTATTAGATTCGAGGTAGGTAACCTATGCTCTTTTTTGTGATTTTAATTTCACTATTCTTATAAAAAGATATGATAAAAAATGCATTTTCTTGGATTTAAGAAAAGTTTTATAGCACAATTTTTAGTGTAATACTCTACACTTTGTTTTGAACGAATTGATTATAAGAATACAAATTTTCACTGATTGGTTTGTCCGGTATGGATTTATGAGAATATTGGATACATGTGTCATTTTTAAACCTTGGTGTAGTTGACAAAATGTTAAATTGATATTTTAAATTTGTCTCCGTTAAATTTATATTATTCTGAGAAATTTGAGCGGACGTCTGAAAGTTGGGGGAATTCTAACAAGAACTAGATATTTTTGGATATGCATGCTTCAATTCTTTTGTTATACATTGCATATGCTTCGTTATACATTTCATGATATTTTGGAGTTTTGTTATGAAAAGAAAAGTGTAATTTGTACTCTGTGCTTAGGCTCAATACAAATATATATATATATGCTTTGTATTACTCTACTTTATTTTGGCTCTGCAATGGCTTTGTGTTAAAAATATCCTGCTCTGTTCTAGTTCTTCTCCACACTTGTTTAAGGTAGGTGAGAGGTGGAAACAGGGGAGTTACAAGCAGGCATTTATACATATGCTTTTTTGCATCCATATTAGCATGTGAGTTTAACTTATCCTTTTGCCATGCTCTATAAAGTATAAATCTTGTTTTGTTATAAGTTAGAATAAAAATATAAATCTATGTTATTTTGCTTATTTTAATTATAATTTGTGAATTTAATTTTGCTATGGAAAAATGCTGGCCTTTTGAGTCCGATACTCATATTGTTGTTTAAAATATTTTAGGAAAAAAGGAAGGCCTGGTCGAGTAAGTTGATTTTGATAGATTAGGAGTTCTGGGTTTGTAAGGTACATATTATTTTTGTTATTTCAAAATTCATTTTGTCATATTGTTGAAATAAATGTATTTTGAACTATTATTTTGGAAATTCTAGATAAAATGAAATTCTAAAAAGAAGTTTTGTATCTCCTGATATTGTATTTTATTTTATTTATTGGATGATTAGATTGCTCTAGAAGGTAAGACTATCATTGGGGTTTTAAAAGCTTCTAGACAATGTTGGTTAAAATCCTCTCTTAGATTATGGGGTGTTACAAAATGGTTTCAAAAAGTTGGTAGGATTTAATCATTACTAGAGTTGCAGGAAATTATTTGTAAGTTTAAAGAGAGAAATTTTAGGTAATTTAATGTTAATTTCTATATGATTCTCTAAGTTATTGAGTTTATTATTGATCCTCTTTTATTTTGAATAGTTGAAAGTTTTATTGTAAACGGACTCCTAAGACCCAGAAGCAGCGGATGGATAGATTTCCAGAGCTACTACAGCTCACAATATTGCCCCTTAGTAACATCATATTCAATATTGCAGTTTGCTGGGATGGTAGCATAGGTAATGGAAGAAGCCCATAGTAAGATGTCAGGTGTGAGGGGAGATGAGATAGATCTTCATTTGTAATTATTTCTAAGATTGAAGTCTTTCCATTTTCAAAGAGCTATAGAACCTTGGGTTGCAGAAGATTGGTTGATGAGGCTCGAGAAATCATTTGAAAAGCTTGCAGTGCCCTAAGGGCAAAAAAATACTCTTGGCGGTGTTTCTCTTGGATGGAGAAGTTGAGCACTTGTGGGTAGGCCATAAGCGGGAGAAATTTCAGGGTAATGCAAATGTTGAGATTTCTTAGGGAGACTTTATGGAGATCTATAGAGATTGGTTTGTGCTGCCATCTGTGAGACAATATATGCAAGAACAATTCTTGAGAATGTTTCAGGGTAGCAAGTTTGTAATGCAATATGAAGCAGAGTTTACATCCCTAACCAGGTATACTTGTTAATTTGTTAGTACTCTGGAAGAGAAATGTTACCATTTTTTGAGAGCATTGAGAGATAGTTTGAGGCATCCACTAGTACCATTTCATATTCATGATTTTTTTGAGTTGGTGGAGTGAGTCAGATTAGTAGAGAATGATTTGATGCCTACTAAAAAGACGTGGGATGTGAGTAGAAAAAGATCGGTAGGGGAGCCCTCTAAGAATGTAGTCAGCGGAAAGAAGTCCAGGTTTAATGGTGGAGAATCCAGGAAGGGTCAGCAGTCTCTATTAGTACATGTGGATCTGTATCTATTAGTAATATCCTAATGTGTGGATATTGTGGTAGGAGGCATTTTGGTATGTGTTATCGTTACATAGATTAGTGTTTCCACTGTGGCCAATCTGACACAAGGTGGCTTGATGTCCCCATAATGCACTAGATGGTATATCCAAAACTGTATGGAGTTAGATATCATCGTTAGTAATAGCTTTGTCTATAGTTATTAAGTGAGGGATCGTCAACTTGTAGCAAGAGAAAATTCAATGGAAGGCAGTTAGGGATATAGAGGGAGTTTATGGTAGTTGGTAGTGCTCTTTTAGTACTGCCCCAAGTTTACAGTCTGACTTAAGATGAGATAAAAGAGGTTCTAGACGTGGTGACAGGTATGATATGTTTCTAAACAACCTTACCATATTCTTTTTGATTTTGGTGCTAGTCATTTCTTCATATATAAGCATGTTCTATATTAAATTATCTGTTATGATATTGACTGGAGATTTGATGCTTACTAGTAAAGTCTGTGCATGCGAGATTGAGATTTTTGGTAAAAAGTTAGCATTAGAACTAATTGTATGACCTTTGAGGGAATTTGATATTTTAGTTGGAATGGATTAGTTGAGCAAGTATGAAGCTCAGATTGATCGCAACAAGTAGCGGGTGTGTTTATGTGTGGACGAAGAGGTATTATACTTTTAGGGTGTCAAAAGTATTTTATCTTATCCGATTTCTATATTGCAATCTGAGATGGCTTTTGTTGTTTTTTTTTTTGGTGGGAAGCAAGATTACATATTGTACATCCTTTTAGAACAAGTGTTGTAGAAGTCATAATACTTAATGTGGCGGTCATATTGCCACATGCGGCCAAGAAGAATTTGGCACACATCCATTGGAATGACATCACAAAAAAATTGTTTCTTAAACCTGTTTCCAATAGAAAATGACATGAGACATTGCTTACTTATATTGATTTTATTACCTTTTTTTAGCCATGTGAGTTGGTATGGTTTTGGATGAGGTGAGGTAGACAATCCCAATCATTCTATCATAAGAGTGGAAATCACATTCTCGCAACTTCTTCAATCGATCACCAAGCTACATACCTTACCTTAAACAATTCATAGTGTGCGAAAGATATTATGTCGTAATCATTTTCTTGATCATACTCAGTGTTTTAGGAGTATTTTTAGCTTGGTGACTTTAGTGGCCTTAACACTCTAAATGAAAATAGAGATTTTTGTTTTTATCGACGTATTACTAAAATTGAAGTTTGAGAGACTTAAAAAAAAATGAAGTGTGGAAAAATTGTTGCACCTGATGATATTTCAATAGAGGTGTGGAAATACTTAGGAGATGAAGGAATTTCTTGGTTTGCTAAACTTTTTAATATTATTTTAAAGACTAAAGATGCCAAATATGTGGAGAATCAGTGTATTGATTCCTAATTTTAAGAATAAATGTGATGCATAAGATTGTGCAAATTATAGAGGAATTAAGTCGATGTGTCATACTTTAAAACAATGGGAGAGAGTTATGGAGCATAGGTTATGACGTGATACTAATGTTTTTCAAAATCAATTTGGATTCATGTCGAGTAGGTATACTATGGAAGCCATACATTTTTTGAGAGGTTTGATGGAGAAGTATATAGAGAAAAAAAGATATTGATATGATATTTATTGATTTAGATAAAATATATGATAAAGTTCCAAGAGAAGTGCTATAGAGAGTTTTGAAAAAGAAAGGGATTGATAATGCATATATTCAAGTTATTAGGGATATGTATGCTGAAGCTGTTACATGTGTTCGAACACAAGGTAGTTTGACCAACTATTTTCCAATTTCAGCTGGATTACATCAAGGATCAGCCTTAAGCTCATATCTTCTTGCTTTAGTTATGGATATTCTTACTAGAGATTTGCTAGAGGATGTTCCCTCGTGTATGCTTTTTGCTGACGATATTCTTCTTATTGATAAAACTAAAGAGGGAGTTGAAGGTAAACTTGAATTATGAAAGTCAACCTTAGAGTCTAAAGGTTTTTGTTTGAGTGGATCTAAAACCAAATACATTGAGTGTAATTTTAGTAATAATAGATCTAGTGGGGGGTTTGTGACTTTGAGCGATCAAGTCATTAATAAGAGTGCACATTTTAGATATCTTGGGTCTATTTTTCAGAGTGATGGTGAAATAGATGATGATATTATTAGTAGATTTCAAGTTAGATGGATGAAGTGGAGGAATGCATTGGGCTTGTTGTGTGATAGAAAAGAACCACTCAAACTTAAGGGAAAATTCTTCAAGATGACAATTAGACTTGTAATAATTTATGGCACAAAATATTGGCCATTAAAAGAGAAACATAATATTAAGTTAAGTGTTGCAGAGATGAGGATGCTCAGGTGGATGAGTTTTTTTTACTCTTAGAGACAGGATACAGAATGAGCATATACGTGAAAAGGTTGGAGTAGTTCCAATGGAAAATAAGATTAGAGAGAGTCGCCTTAGATGGAATGGTTACATAAAGTAACGTCCTTCCGATGACCCGGTTAGGAGAGTAGATGTATTAGATTTTACCTATGTTAAGAAAGGTAGAGGTAGACCTAAAAATACTTGGTTGGAACATATTAGAAATGACATTTCTTTATTAGATCTAAATGAGAATTTGACTCTTAACTGGACACAAGGGAAAAAACAGATTCATGTACCCGACCCCATGTAGTGGGATAAAGGCTTGATGTTGTTGTCCTTGTTGTACTCAATGTTTAAGAGTCATCATACTATCAACAACTCTCCTTCTTCTACTACAAAGGTTTCTTCCATGGCTTTATTTACTTTTGGTTCGTTCAAAGTGATGACTTCTTCCACAAGGGTCATAACGCAACATGAAGGATAGTTTGCTGCAATATGCCCAAAACCATGACACTTGAAACATGGTTTCTTGTGTGGTTATTGAGGTAGGAGGTGGCCCTGTTGTTTTAGTAGTAGGATTTCTAGTGTTTTCTAATTGTCGGCTCATCACAGGTTTAGGAGCTAGAGATGAGCTTGATCATGTGTGTCGGTTGTAGGTGTTCTTGCTAGTCTTTTGTTATTTTTATACCTTGATAGACAAGTTGATGACATCTATGAAGGTCCAATAAGGTTGTAATTGCACGATGTTAGCAATGGAGGGGGTTTAATTCTCTAAGAAATTGAGCGATTGTGCTTACTATATTCAATTCAGGACATTACATGTAGACTTAATACTACATTAGATGTTATTATAGAAAGAATCATACAGAGAAAGTGAGATTCAGAGGTTGAGGAGCCAATTTCACCCATCAAGCTAGTTGAGGAAGTTGTTTTTCTTGAGGTAGGTTATCAGTACCTTCATATTTCAATTTCGACACTTATGTGCGTATTTTTGATATATTTTTATTTTTTTTTTTGAAATTTTCTAAGAATTTAGGAAGTTTTCACCTTATAACTTTTGGTATGTAACATAATTGAATATTCTAATCATGTTGATAGGAAAAATTGAAATTTCAAGTAGATGTTTTGTATGTAAGACATTTAAAATATTTTAGCGGGTATATTGATTCTAATAGAAGTTGCTATAGAACAATAAAAGTTTTCAAATGTTGTTGTGAATATTGTGTATGGATGATTTTCAAATTTTATTGATATTATATGTGCTGGTAGCTACTATTTATATTTTATATGCATTCAAGTGGAGGTATAAGGGCTTATTCACTTAAGTGAAATTCCATCTATATGTATGATACACTTGAACATATATGAATTAATCAAGTAAAGGTATAAGTTCAAGTGGAGGTACAAGAATGCATCATGAAATGTGATCAATTGAAGATATAAGTGGATGTGGAGGTGCAAGGAGACATCAGGAAATATGATGAGGTGGTGGTATAAGTGGAAGTAGAGGCATAAGGAGGTAAGAAATGTGTTACTTATTTGAATATGAAGTGCTTAAATGTTATTTTATTTTATCTCATATTATTTCATATTGATATCATGTTCAAGTAAATGCTTGCGTGCATTATGGTCATTTCTATGATATATTATACTCTACTTATACATGTGGAATATTTGCTATATCTCTCCTAATATGTTGAAAGTAAGTGTATTATTTTAACAATTCAAGTTAGTATATACATAGTGGGTTGTGTGAGAGAAATTGTCATTGGCTTGCTATCAATCATTATTTTAATGGGGTGAAGTGAACTATGATTAAAATGTGTGTTTAATGTTATTTGATGATATTAAAAGGCTTTGTGTTGTGGAAAAAAAAAATTCTTCCAACTTAGATTATGGGTTGTGACACGGCTCATCCTAAGACGTAGAAGCCCTTGGTTTTGGGGGGTTCCTTATACCTTGATGGAGCATTGGCATCGTATGGGAATAAGCTTTCTACAAGTTCTTAGGTGACTTTATGCTTTCATCTCTTAGCCATAAGCTCCTTCAACTACTATAAAGTCATTACCATCCAAAAGAAACATATTTTCTATAGGCCTGCGCTTCTTAAACCTAGATGAGAGGTTGTATCCATCCACTTAGACTGGTCCCTTTTGCATTTGGAATTCCCTCTTTCCCTATTAGATATCACACTATCTATCAATAAGACCTCTGATTTAGTATTCCTTTGAGATAGGGGACTTCAAGAAAGGCAGTTATTATTCATAATAGCTTAAATCCATTCTTATAACTGTTCAAAGTCTAGCCTCTTACATGTAGTGTAAATGATGTTGGTAGCCTCAAATTCTAAAATTTAGCTCTATCAACTATTTAAGGCTTGATGTTGATGTTGTTGTTGTTGTTGGGACATAGATACCCCTAGGGCTGAAGATGGTCAGAGGGACTTTAGCTAGAAGAAGAGGGATGCTAACATGAGTCAATGTGACTTCCCAATTTGATACAACCCTAGCATTCCAACTTCTATGGATTTTGATTAGTTAGGGTCCTTGGTGGAGAAGGATCCTCAATTGATATTTGGGCTCTAAATACATTATTTTCAAACTGAACCATAATTCTTATAGAAGAGCTGCTTATGATAGACTAGGGCATGGTTAGTGAAATTCCACCATCCAACTTGATCATGACCTTAATTTCCATCCTTAGCTGGACTCTAAATTAAAAAAGTACCTTCTTATATGGATTGAGATTTTTTTACAACAAACATAGTAATAGGGTGCGTGAGAGAGACGTTGGTTTCATTTGGGATGGCTTTCTTATTGCCTTTTAAAGCAAATTTTTACTATAAAAATTAAATATTAAAAAATTTGTTTTAAGAAGCAGCAAGAAAGCCATCTCAAACGAAGTTGTTGAAGACTTCAACCATAGCAACATACAAAGTCAGATTAGAGAATAGAGCATTTAAGTATTAAAAGGACCAACCATTATAGCCATTCTTCTCTCAAAGTTAAGACAAACTATTGTAATACTTCAACCTGATGATTGATGAACGACATACCAAGCAGGAAAGGGCAAGAAGAGTTAAAGATGAAAATAGAGAAATTTCATTCATAAAATATTTAGTAAATGATATGTATAAATAGTACTACTAAGACTCGTTTAAGTTATTCTTGCAGTTCATTGTATTTCCCGTTGAGCTATTCTAGTGGGTTAACACCCCCTTGCAAACTGATGAGCCGATAGAAGAAGTCAGTTTGTTGGATAAATGAAGAAATCTGCTAGTGGGCAATGCTTTGATGAATATATATGCTATTTGATCCTTGCTCGATATGTGATGGACTTGCATAGATTTTTTTTTTGATACATTGTCAAATGAAGTCACAGTCCACTTCGATGTGCTTAGTACATGTATGAAATACTAGATTATTGGCTAATGCAATAGCTGATGTGTTATCACAAAAGAGTATTGTGGGATCATATTTATAACAACCTAACTCTTGAAGAAGTTGACGAGTCCAACTAATTTCAGCAGCTGTAGATGCAAGAGCATGATATCCAGCCTCTGTTGACGATCCAGCGATAGTTGTTTATTTCTTTACACTCTAAGACCTAAGGGAGGACCCAAAAAAAGTGCAATATCCAGTTGTTGATTTTCGATCTTCTTGATCTCCAACCCAATCCAAATCTACATAGGAAGAGTTGAAGAGAATCTCGAAAAAGTGGTGGCCCGATGTCTAGAGAACCTTCGATGTAGCAAAGCATGCATTTATGTTTATCGAAGTTGTTTTGTGTTGAGTGATGCATGTGTTGACATGCTTTGTTTACTGCATAAGTGATGTATGGTCTTGTGAGTGTGAGATACTTCGGATGGCTTGAGAGCTTTAGTGTTCATGGGAGTGGCTACATGTTTGCATCTAATCATGCCAACACGTTCAAGTATAGTTTGAGCATAACAGCTTTGGTGAAGAAGAAGCCCTGAATCAATTTTGACAGTTATGATGCCTAGGAATTTGGATAGTGTTCCGAGATTTCTCATATTAAAATGATTGTTAAGTTTGTGCTGGAGATCCTGTAAAGAATTGGAATTATTACCGATAATAATGATATCATCTACATGATGAAAAAGTATAAATGAATCTTATCTTTGTGATACATCAGAAGCGAAGGATCCGAGTTTCTTGTATTGAATCCCAATGTGTGCAAGAAACATGTAAGAGTATCAAACCATTGCCGAGGAGATTGCTTAAGGCCGTACATGCCCTTTTTCAATTTACACACATAAGTAGGATGAATTTCATCATTGAATTCTGGTGGCTGTTTCATGTAGACATTGTCTTGTAATGAACCATGCAAGAATGCATTAGAGACGTCTAGTTGATGGATAGGCCAGTTGTTATGCAATACTAAAATAATGAGAATTCAAAATGTTGGTATTTTGGCCACATGACTAAACATTTCATTGTAATCTAATTCATACTCTTATTTGTATCTGAGAGCCACAAGTTAGGTTTGTACCTAGCAATCGATCCATCAGAGTTGTATTTTGTTCTATACATCCATTTACAACCTAAAATATTTTGGTTTGGTGAGGAAGGAACAAGATCCCATGTCCCTTGTGATTGAAGTGCTTGAAATTCTTGTGACATAGCACAACGTCAATGTTTATGTTTGAACGCTTGTGTATAAGACTTTGGGTCTTGAGGTGAGATTTGATGTGTGAGGGTAAAGATTTTTTTGGGCTTGAGATGTCATGTTTGGTATTGGGTTGTCTTGTGATGCTTGGAGACAATAGGTAAAGATGAACGTTGCGACGTGCCAGAGATAGTGTTGTGAGTAGATTCTGGTGGAGCAGTTGGCAATTTATTAGGTGAATAGTTTTGGGTAGTGCTAATGTGTGGTTGGCTGATTTGAAAAGATGTAGAAGGAATGATATTTTGAGCTTGTGTGGGAAGGATGGACGCAGATACTAGAAGAAGAGGTGGCAATATGGGGAAATCTGGTGATGAATGTGATAGGGGTTGCTTTTGATGATAGGGAAACATTTGCTCATTGAATATGACATGATGAGAAGTACAAATTTTATATGTTATAGGATCTAAACAGTGATACCCTTTTTGAGAAGAAGCATATCCAACAAATACACACGGCTTGGAAAAATAATTGAGTTTCGATTTTGAATACGATCTTAACCATAGATAACAGAGACATCTGAAAGTTTTAAGATGATCATAGTTAGGTGGTTTGGTGTAGAGAGTTTCATAGGGAGTTTTATTGTGTAACGGGTGGGAAGTATGTTAATGAGGTGAACGGCAGTGTGAACCAGAAAATGTGAGGGGCATGAGAATGAATGAGAATGCTACGAATTGTGTCCAAAATGTGCCAGTGCTTACGTTTATCTACTCCATTTTGAGCTTGTGTGTAAGGACAAGTATATTGATGAAGCATACCTGATAATTTGCAAAAGTGTTTGAATTGATTATTAAGATATTCTCTGCCACCATCAGTTCTTAGAGTTTTGATTCACTTATTAAATTGACATTTGATCATATTGTAAAACTCAAAAGACTTATGAAAAACTTCAGATTTCTGAACTAATGGATAAACCCAACAGAAATTTGTATAATCATCTATAAAAGATATGTAATATCGAAAACCATGTAAGGAAGTAGTAGGGGATGGTCCCCAAACATCAGAGTGAACAAGTTCAAACGGAAAAGAGGTAATAGTGATAAATTGAGGAAAAGATAACCGACGACTTTTAGCAAGATTACAAGTATTACAATGTTTTGTTGGAGTATTAGTATGTATAGTGGAATGTAATCTCGCTATACATTGAAGTTTGTAAGAATTCGGATGCCCCAATCGACTGTGCTAGAGATCTGTTATAGTTTGAATTGAGAGCAATGCAAGTGTGGAGGGCTGAACTTTGGAGCGAATATAGTATAGATCATCATGGCACGGTCCCTGAAGTAGAACCCGCTTGGTCTTCAAATCTTTGATTTGATAGTCATGTGAAGAAAAAGACATAGTGCATGAGTTATCACATTAATTGATAAACTGAGAGCAAGTTAAATGAAAGGTTGGAAACATGATGTAGTTTATTTAACTGAAGGTTACCTAATGGTGTCAGAAGAAGTCCTTTATATGTGTATTGAATGGGAAAGTGTTGTCAATTGCCTAAAGTTACTTGGGAGGTGCCTGTGTATGGTTCGGTTGAATGAAATTGAGAGGGATCAGATGTTATGTGTGTAGACACACCACTATCCAAGTACCAATTTGATTGAGACGTGACATCAGTTGGACTGAATAGAGCTGGCTTAGGCTTAGTTTCTTGATAAGTTGGATCAAAGTGATTCCAACATTTGATAGCTGAGTAGCTGTGCTTAGTACATATTTGACAAATAATATATCGATTCGTCTTATGATCACCACAGTTTTTTGGTCGATTGTTTCGACTGTAGTTGGGAGATCGTCCTTGTGTGGATGACCTTCAACCACGTTCTCGACCCCGGGAAACAATAAGAGCGACCATATTATTCGAGATTTGTAGAGATTGAAGTTCTTTAGATGCATACTGAGCAAGATTCGCTTCTTCACTACAAAGAAGTGTATATAAATCATCAAGATTGACCGGTTGTAGATTGGTGCGGATTGCGGTCTTGAACGCTTGATAAGATGCAGGGAGACCATTCAGTGTGTATAGAATAATGTCTTATAGATCTATAAAACTGTCTGCTGTTATAATTTCATCAATCTTGGATTTCACAATAAGTAAATACTGTCTTATTGTTTGTTCGCCTTTGGAGTGATGATGCAGCTCGTTCTTTAATTGAATGACGCGCGAGTGTGTAGAAGCTTATAGGCGATGAGATAGGGTAGCCCACATGTCTTTGCAATGAGTAAGAGAGAGAACATAGGGTAAGATTGAGGGCGACACAACTAACAATAATGCAACAACTAGATTCTTATCAAGAAGTTGCCAGACATCATATGGAGACGACGAAACCGAATTAGAGGTGTCGACCGGTTGAATTTGCAGTGGACACTTGGCTAAACTGTCAAGAAAGCCTTTGAAACCATTTGCAACAACTATTTTTTCGATTTGAGAGCGCCATATGGGATAATTTTTGGAGGTCAGATAATCAGATACAAGATTCTTGATGTTACTCATCAAGAATTGGAGTTGAGGGGGAACTGTTATAGAATTGAATGTATGCCGAGAATCGATGGTTGGGGGAGAGGTAGAGGATGACTCCATTGACAAACTTTGGTGGAGAGAAAGGAGGGGAGGGAAAAAAACCTAATTGTGCTCTGATATCATGATGAACGACATATCAAGCAGGAAAGGGCAAGAAGAACTAAAGCTGAAAACAGAGAAATTTCATTCATAAAATGTGCGGTGGACACTTGGCTAAACTATCAAGAAAGTCTTTGAAACCGTTTGCAACAAGTATTTTTTCGATTTGCGAGCGCCATATGGGCTAATTTTTGGAGGTCAGATAATCAGATACAAGATTCTTGATGTTACTCATCAAGAACTAGAGTTGAGGGGGAATGGTTATAGAATTGAATGTATGCAGAGAATCGATGGTTGGGGGAGAGATAGAGGATGACTCCATCGACAAACTTTGGCGGAGAGAAAGGAGGGGAGGGAAAAAAAAAAAAAACCTAATTGTGCTCTGATATCATGATGAACGACATACCAAGCAGGAAAGGGCAAGAAGAACTAAAGCTGAAAACAAAGAAATTTCATTCATAAAATGTTTAGCACAAGATATGTATATATAGACCTACTAAGACTCATGTAAGTTATTCTTGCGGTTCATTGTATTTCCCATTGAGCTGTTCTTGTAGGTTAACAATGATCACCCTCAATGGGTTCCAACTAACCTAACTAAAAGTTATTTGAGGAACACTCCTCATGGTGTACATGATGCAGATATTAGCTTTCAAAATATTATCATCATCAGCATAATCAACATTTATAAAGAACCCTCTTCTTAGTCTTTGTTTGGGATGTCTTTCTTATTACTTTCTGAAGCACTTTTTTTTTAACAAAATTGTTTAGTTCAAAAATTTTTATCCTAAAAAATTGCTTTAAAAATTCATAAGAAAGCTATCTCAAGCGAAGCCTTGATCTCTCTAAAATTTTGGCTTCATTTGGTACAGTTTTTTTATTGCTTTCTATAGCAAATTTTTAGTTAAAAAATTTATTAAAAGCATCGAAAAAATAATGATCAATTGCTGTCTCAAATGAAACCTTCATCTCCCTCAAAGATCTTTTCAAGGCGAACTTGCCTCATTACTGCAGCATTGATGCGAGCCTGCCTAATTACTGCCTCATCTTGTAATACTTATAAACAACCATCTTCGTAATTAGAGATTATTTTGTTCTATAGTTATTGAAAGATAGACATTTCGTCTACTATTTTTCTCTTTGTATTCAATAGGGGTTGCAAGTAACCAAGTTCCTAGGAATTACCCTAGGCTTCGTTTGGGATGGCTTTGTCGCTGCTTCTTAAAGCTGCTTTTTAGTACGAAAGTTTAAATTTTTGTACTAGAAACCTGCTTTAAGAAGCACAAAAAAAGTCATCCCAAACGAAGCCTTAGATGTCAATCGTCTTGATGGGAATGATTCATCCATTGTCATCCTTCACGATCAAGGCCACTTAGCTACTGCTAACATCCCCATTTAAGCTACATCAGACATACTCACTTCAAGTGTTGTAACTATGATTTCTCGAGCTCAAGAAATCCTCGAATCTTGATCACTTCCGCCTAGGAGAACTTGCACTTTTGTTTTCAGTAGTTTGAATCTTGTCCCAATGTACTCACCATCAAGTTCAGAGAATTTGCTTCATAGACTCACTCCATACGATGGATCTTGAGGACTCGCCCATGAAGACTCGCATAAAGGACTCTCCCCATAATCAAGGGCTACACTATAAGCATAGGTCCATATAGAGGTCAATCAGTTGGGCCACGTCTTTTACATTCTCTAATAAATCACATCATATGTGCACTTTTTACTTTTTTTTTTACTTTCGTAGGTATAACCTTTCCAGCAGCCCTTTAAATCTTATAAATAAAGAGCGAGGAGCCATACTTTAGAATTTTTTAATCTTTTGTGCATCTATTGTTCTCTACGTTCTACATTACTTAATAAATATAACCCTCATACTCCATACTCACTCAAACTCCAATACTCTACTCAAGACTCCCAACTCTTATCTAGAGATTATCTATTAGTAAAGTTGGATATTATTCATAGACAAATTTAGATCCAACACAACAATCACTAATATCATTTATAAAGGTTCTAAATAGCTATTTTTCTTTTTTCATACTACTTGATGTAGACTTTTAATTACATTTTTTATTTTTATTTTTTTCAATTGACAAATAGTGGTTGTGCTTCCTTCGTAGATGAATGTTGTCTATAAGGAATAAAGTAATATTTAGGCCTTTTTCTATATATTTTTTCCCTTACAAATGGCATACAAGACATATATTGCAAATAGATAAATATTTTATTAAGATTTATGACAAGTATATTTTATCTTAATAGAAATAGGGAATTTGAGTATTATTTTAAAGTTAGAATTATCATAGATTAGTTTTTACATAATTATCTTAATGCTAATATGATTTGGGAAAACTTATTTATTGCTTTCTAAAATAATTTTTTAGTATGAAAATTTCTGGAACAAGAGATTTTTTTACTAAAAAGATGCTTTAGAAAGCAGTAAGAAAGCCGTCCCAAACAAACCTTAAATCTACATTTGTTTTAAAAGATAAATCCTACGCTAATCTTGATAAACTTTTCCTGATGCTATTTTTTCCTTCTTTATTTTGTGAAAATAAAGTGAAAAATTATGCTATTCTTACGTAATTTGTAAAATTATTAGGTCTATTTTGAAATAAATTTAATATTTTTGTCATATTTAATATTAAATTAAAGTAAATCTAATACTTTTAATATTCATTCTGATTAAAATTATCGCATATTATTAATATATGATTTTTTTAAATGAGCTAATTGGATGATATATCTCATTTTAATTCGGAATTTAAAACAAAATAAATTCACATAGCAATTTTTTTTTTCATAAATATCAAATTTGAATAATTTCGTTTTCTTTCTTTGAATCCCCATTCTATTAGCACTTCTATCATCTAAACAATATTCAGCCAAATGTTGAATATTATTATTATTTTAATAAACTAAATGTTAGGGAAATAGGTGTTTGCCAAATGTGTGAATTATAACAAATTCCATAGTATGGCCAACATTTAAATTTTGTGCTATGATCATATATTTCTAAAATAACTTAATAAAAAAATAATTTTATGTTTAAAAATATTTCTTTAATATCAGAAAAAGAAAAAAAATATTTTGTTATATTTTTAAAATAATCTATGACCCAAATTTAAATTTCTTATGGTGGGTTGATGCCTATCTAAAAAAATATGATTTTTTTTTTTTTACAAAATCAACATAAAACACATAATTTAGAAGACATTACATAGAATTTATGCCTAGATAGAAAATGTGTTCAAAATTAATATTTTAATTGGCCTTTTATTTAAAAAAAAAATATTTTTGAAGGATTTTAAAGGTGCTTATAAAATTTAAAACTTATATTAATTTTAAATTTTAGCAAACCAAATGAAAAAAAAAATTATTAGAAAAAAAAAATAATAGAAATATTTTTTTTTCAAATAATCAAATGAGCTTCTACTTAATTAGGGAACACAACATTGAATTAATAAGAAAGAAAAATGTTTTATTAGCACCACCTCCTTTGAAAACAAGGAGACAAGAACAATGGCACAATACAAACAAAAGAACCACTTCTTGCCATTTTTCTTGTCTTATTTACTAGAAAGTGGAAAAAAAAGGAGAAAAATACAACATCACAGCTGCTAGAAGGAACAAAAGATTACCAGTATTATGGGTCATAATTCTTCATTTTCATTATACTCTAAGTTAGTGTAATATATTCTTGTATTTTCTTTAATGGATGAAAGAAGCTTTTTGAAGAATTCTTGTAGTTTATTTAGGTTTCTTTTTGGATAGCTTTTTTACTACTTTTAAAAAAAGCTTTTTTGTACAAATATTTTTTGAATTAAAATTTTTTGTACATTGACAATCAACTTTAAATTTTTTTCTTGTGAATTCTTGGCTTTCTTAAATTCGTTCTTATGGGGACAGTTGGATAATCATCTAAGTCAATAACTTGAACATTGACCAATTGAGGTAATCACATCCAGTTCTAATCTTTTCATATCTCGAATAAAAATCATTAAAAGTGAGCAAAAGACTCGATATCCAAGAAGACATTCTATTCAGAGCATCCGCCATCATATTTGTTTTACTTGGTTAATACTAAATAGTCAATTCATAATCCTTGATCAACCAAACAACCTTCTTTACTTTAGATTCAAATCTTTATGTGTGAATAAGTACTTCAGGCTTTAGTGATCAATGAAGATATCTTATAACTCCGTATAAGTAGTGCATCCAGATCTTCAGAACAAACATAACTTTAGCAAGCTCCAAATCATATATCAAATAGTTCTTCTCATGTGGATTCAACTTCCTGGAAGCATATGCTATAACTTTTTCGTGCTGCATCGAAACGCATCGATCACAATTCCTTTAATGAAGTATCATTGAACACATAAAATCCTTATATACTTGATGTGATGGTCAAAATTAGAGTTGATTTCAAACAAATCTTCAATCATTGAAAACTCTCCTCATAATCAAATTTCTAGATAAAAGATACTGACTTTTGAGTCAGTCTCATTAATTGTGTAAAAATCCAAAATAAATCCTTTCACAAATTTTCTATAATAATTAGTCATACTTAAGAAAATGCGTACCTCATATATAATAGTAGGCCTTGGTCAAATAGTAACTGCCTAAATCTTTAAGGGATCTATAGAGATATATGCTATCACAACCTAACCTGATCCACACAAGTCCTATCATGTCTGATCGTGACAAGAAGCAAAAATTAACCCCAAGATCCAGTTGGATAAATGTTGCTAAACTAAAATATCCAAATCATATACAACACAAAGCCACTTCTAAGTATAAATGCAAAGTAGAAGACTATTGAATCTCATAAATAATTTCTTTATATGTCCTCCAAAAATACATGCATAATCTAAGGTCTATCTATAAGAGCTCTTGACAACAAAAAGATACAATAAAATAAAAACTAAGCCTGCTAAAATAAAATTAACCAAAATGCATATATACAACATAGATTAGATCTTGATATTATAAACTACTTGGCTCACTCTTTACCTTTTCCCTTGGCCTAAAAATAGAAGCAAAAACAAGTGTGAGCTAACTTAGTGTAGTATGTTACGATATCCAAAAATAGGAATCAATAACTTAACCCAAAAGAACTAAAAAATGTTGAAATAATAAATTGAAGTGCTATACGAAAAGTTGAAACATAAACATGCATTGACACCGAAATAAGCATTTAAAAAAATTACTACAACTATACTGAAACTAATTGAAATATAATTAAACACCTCATAACAATATCAGAATGGACCTCAAGCCCCAACTTCCAATACATAACAAATAACAGAAACCCTTCTTATTGCATATAAAATCTCTTCTTACTTCCAATAGAATTCCTTCTCACCACCAACAGAATCCCTTCTTAATAAATATCAGAATAGTCCTTAAGTTCTAGAACTTCCAACATATAACAAATAATTGAATTCTTTCTTTTTACAAAATTTAAATATTTCAAATACTGATGTTGAAAGTAAAGTGCATTCTACATTATTGAAGTGATTATAGCATTATTATATAATTCTAAAAAATATTCTTGATACCTCATCATAAAATTATCTTGATCAGGCACGAATCTCGATGCAAAATCAACCCAGAAACTTAAAAAATTAAATCCGGGATCACCTGAACTCCGATTTCAGCAAACTTATAGTTGAACTAAGCGTCTCGGAAATACGAACCCAACGACACCAAATTCAACTCAATCTGAGCCCAAATCAAGCACCCAAAGTGCTATTGGAAAGTTGATACCGCAATTTGAGTTACCAAACGGTCTTCGAATTTGTCGAGCTTATAGTCGAATCGAGCGGCTCGACGAGACGAATCCAAGGAGCCCAAGATCGCTGAATTCCGACATCATTAAGACCTTCAAATGTCTAATGAACTATACACAATCAAGGGATTCAATATCAACCATCCATTCGACCACTCCCTATTTGCCCCTGATCTCACATCTGTTTACGAGCTATGCCACTCCAGAAAATCTATAAATAGACCCCTCATTTCTCATGAGGGGGGAGTAAATGAAGCAAGAAGGACGAGAAGAAGAAGAGAAAAATAGGAGGGAAGAGACTCCTCCTCGACCACCGCTGGAGTTCCGCCCGAACTCACTACGGGAAAACACGCAATTACCGTCAGATTTTCCGGCGGAAAATTATGGCCAGTAATAAACGGCGCAGGCACCGGCGGAATTGTTCGACGAAAATTTTGCGTCAACATTTCCGGCGCAAAATACGCCGTAAATTTACCGACGCCGGTTCCGCCGGTCAATCCGACGGTATAGGGCTGTCTGAACCATTTCCGTCGCACGTTACGGCGGAACAATTCCGACGTACGTTACCGGCGGACATTGCGCCGGCGTATTTAAACTCAACGAAATATAACCGACGGATGAGAGGTCGGAAATTATACCGACGTCACTACCGTTTTTTAACGTCGATAACAGTCCAATTTTTTGCTGGTAATTCGTCGAAAACTGCGCCGGAGAAATTTCCGACGCAAGATTTGCGCCGGAAATAATTTATCGACACAACCAAAACCGGCGTATGAATTTCCGCCGAAACGTGCACCGGAAACTTATAGTTTCGTCGGAATATCTATGTTTTCCGGCGGATTTTATCCGCCGGTAATATGGGGTTTTCGTGTAGTGACTCCAAATGACGCCGGAATTCTGCCCGACTTCCACAGGATGCCAGAATTCTGCCCAACTTCCACGGGATGCTAAAATTCTTCCCAATTAATGATAGAGTTTCCTCCTGATGCGGAAACTCTTCCCAAGTGATGCCGGAGTTCTCCTCGGCCACAAACAGACGTCGGACTTCTACCCGACGTTGGACCTTCACTCTTTGCCAAGTTTCTACCCGATGCCGGACTTCTATATGTTATCGAACTTTCGCTGGATGTATATCCGAAGATGGATTTCTTTCCATTGTTGGACTTCTACCTGACGTCGTCCTTCTGACCTTCATCATCAGACACAATCCTTCCAGCCTCCGTTGCAAGACAACAGTCTTTCCGACCTCCTTCGCCCGTCGACTACAGTCCTCCTTATTTATATCGCCCACCAACTATAGTCCTTCTGGCTTATGTCGCCTACCAACTACAGTCCTTCCGACCTCCGTTGCCAGCCGACTACGGTCCTCCTAACTTATGTCGTCTGCAGACTACATTCTTCTGACCTCCGTCACCAGACTATGGTCCTCCCGACCAAACGAATACATCAACAGTGACTCTCTGTATTTCCAATATGTAATGTACTTCATATAATGTACATCAAGCCCAGGCCTTCCCCAAGGAAGGGCCTCATTTGTAATCGACTATAATACTAGTGGATTTATTCAAACTGGCTAGGCCCCGTGGTTTTCCCCCCTTTTTAGGGGTTTTCCACGTAAAAATCTTGGTGTCTCATAAATGCTA
>NW_021319205.1:2425113-2552037 GCF_001605985.2 Dendrobium catenatum | reverse complement strand
CCGGTAATAAACGGCGCAGGCACCGGCGGAATTGTTCGACGAAAATTTTGCGTCAACATTTCCGGCACAAAATACGTCGTAAATTTACCGACGCCGGTTCCGCCGGTCGATCCGACGGTATAGGGATGTCTGAACCATTTCCGTCGCACGTTACGGCAGAACAATTCCGATGTACGTTACCGACGGACATTGCGCCGGCGTATTTAAACTCAACGAAATAGAACTGACGGATGAGACGTCGAAAATTATACCGACGTCAATACCATTTTTTAACGTTGATAACAGTTCGTTTTTTCACCAGTAATTCGTCGAAAACTGCGCCGGAGAAATTTCCGGCTCAAGATTTGCGCCGGAAATAATTTATCGACGCAACCAAAACCGACGTATGAATTTCCGCCAAAACGTGCACCGGAAACTTATAGTTCCGTCGGAATATCTATGTTTTCCGGCGGATTTCGTCCGCCGGTAATATGGGGTTTTCCTGTAGTGACTCCAAATGACGCCGGAATTCTGCCCGACTTCCACGGGACGCCAGAATTCTGCCCAACTTCCACGGGATGCTAAAATTATTCCCAATTAATGATAGAGTTTCCTCCTGATGCGAAAACTCTGCCCAAGTGATGCCGGAGTTTTCCTCGGCCACAAACAGACGTCGGACTTCTACCCGACGTTGGACCTTCACTCTTTGACAAGTTTCTACCCAACGTCGGACTTCTATATGTTATCGAACTTTCGCTGGACGTATATCCAAAGATGGATTTCTTTCCATTGTTGGACTTCTACCTGACGTCGTCCTTCTGACCTTCATCATCAGACACAATCCTTCTAGCCTCCGTCGCAAGACAACAGTCTTTCCGACCTCCTTCGCCCGTCGACTACACTCCTCCTTATTTATATCGCCCACCAACTACAGTTCTTCTGGCTTATGTCTCCTACCAACTACAGTCCTTCCAACCTCCGTTGCCAGCCGACTACGGTCCTCCTAACTTATGTCGTCTGCAGACTACATTCTTCTGACCTCCGTCACCAGACTATGGTCTTCCCGACCAAACGAATACATCAACAGTGACTCTCTGTATTTCCAACATGTAATGTACTTCATATAATGTACATCAAGCCCAGGCCTTCCCCAAGGAAGGGCCTCATTTGTAATCGACTATAATACTAGTGGATTTATTCAAACTGGCTAGGCCCCGTGGTTTTCCCCCCTTTTTAGGGGTTTTCCACGTAAAAATCTTGGTGTCTCATAAATGCTAAACCCTTTCTCTTATCAGATTGCGTGCCAGATTTTCGTATAATGCTAAGATGTTAAACTTTATATTTCTCTACTGCCGTGAATACTCCTGGACGCAACAGTTTGGTGCCGTCTTTGAGAATCTAGTTCCCGACTGGGGGGCAACTATTGCTCTAATCTCAAAAGATCACTCTTATCAACTTCTTGACATTAGTCATCATTGCATCAGTTGCGGACTGGGGGCAACTTTGACTCTAACTGTGGTCAAAAAGATCTTCTGATGCTTTCATCATCAATATGATATTTCAGGAAATCCTAGCAAATGCAAGGATGCTTCCAATCAATTACAAGCTTATATAGTCCCATGCTGGACTTCTACTCCTTGGGCAAGGTCTTAATCTCAACCTCAAAAAGGTAGTAACGGTCTAAAGATATTCCATCCTTTACCTTTGATTCGGGATACACCCAGCGTTCGCCCCTCCAATCAAGGCAAAATCGATCCCAGGGGGATCCGATTTGACCTCTTCCACACAAGTTAATATCGTCGAGCAAAGGCTCCGACATACAACCTTGGATAGGTCTCATATCCTTGGTGGATTCTCTCGACCTCTTCCACACAGGTTAATGTCATCGAGTAAAGGCTCTGACATACAACCTCGGATAGGTCTCACATCCTTGGTGAATTCTCTCGACCTCTTCCATACTGGTTAACGTCGTCAAGCAAAGGCTCCGACATACAACATAGGAAAGGTTTCACATCCTGGGTGGATTCTCTCGACCTCTTCCATACAGGTTAACATCTTCGAGCAAAGGCTCAGACGTACAACCTCGAAAAGGTCTTAAATCCTTGGTGTATTCTCTCGACCTCTTTCACACAGGTTAACGTCGTCGAACAAAGTCTCTGACATACAACCTCGGATAGGTCTCACGTCCTTGGTGGATTCTCTCGACCTCTTCCACATAGCTTAACGTTGTCGAGTAAAAGCTCCAACATACAACCTTGGAAAGGTCTCATATCCTTGGTGGATTCTCTCTACCTCTTCCACACAGGTTAATGTTGTCAAGCAAAGGCTCCGACATACAACCTCGGATAGGTCTCACATCCTTTGTGGATTCTCTCGACCTTTTTCACATAGGTTAACGTCGTCGAGCAAAGGCTCCGACAAACAACCTCGAAAAGGTCTCATATCTTTGGTGGATTTTTTTGACCTCTTCCATACAGGTTAATGTCGTCGAGCAAAGACTTCGACATACAACCTCGGATAGATCTCACATCCTTGGTGGATTCTCTTGACCTCTCTCGCATATGTTAACTTCATCGAGCAGGGCTTTGACATACAACCTCGGATAGGTTATATATTCTTGATGGATTCTCTCGACATCTTTTACAGAGATTTTTAGAATGCTAAAAAGCCTAAAAAAGTATATTATGCAATATATCAGATTATGACTCAAAGATGCATAAACAATTCAATTTCCTCTGAGGGATAACATCTCAACTTCATATTCAATATCATTGGAGTTACATTGCAAAAATTGTACATCAAGTTTATTTTTGTAAGAATCTAAAAGTGAAAAGTACATTGGCATCAACCATATAAGACTACAAGTTACTATCATATCCTTAGTGGATCTGAAATACTTCTTCTCTATTGCACACAAGCATCTCCTACAACTTCTTTTTCAAAGAAAGATTACAATTTGGTCTTCATCAGGCCTCAACTCAGTTAACAATATACATGTGTCGCTAGAATGTCGGCATAACACACTGCTCCGGCCCCTTGACTCAGGGATATTTGATGTCAATACACTTAAGTATAGATTCATATTGTATTAGCAAAATGTCACTGGACTACCGCCATCATTGGGCCTTCATCTGATATTTGCTGGCGGCCCTTCACTTTATATCAGCCATCATCGACTTCTCGCTCGACTGCTACTTGCAGCGCACCCTCGAACTCTCTCATTCAGCTCTACACTCGACCGTTGACTGCTAATGGGCTTCAACTCGATCATCCATCGCCGATAGATTTCCACTCAAATGACATTGAAAAATCCCTCATCTACTCATCACTTCGAGTTCTCCTCCAAGACACTATCACGCTAGGTCTTCTCAAATTACCCTCGCATACAAGCAGTAATGGATATTCTTCTGTCAAGGGTTATCTATTAAGAAGATAGCCTCTCATCACGACTTTTTCTATACAATAGAGGGGCATTGAAACTTGATAGGGGAATGCCGCCTATCTCTAACAGTGGAATGCCTCCAATATAAAAAGAAGAACACAAGTGAAGAATAAGGAGGAAAAAATTCTCCTTCTATACAATAGAGGGGCACTAAAACTTGATAGGGGAATGCCACCTATCTCCGATAGTGGAATGCCTCTAATGTAAGAAGAAGACCAGAGAAGAAGAAAAGGAACGACTGCAAAAATTTGAACTTCTACACACGGAGAGGGGACCTGAATTTTAGTAGGGGATGCCGCCTACAACAAACAGGAGAATGCCTCAACTGTAAGAAAGTTAGAATGAGGGAAGAGAAAGAAAAGAAAAAAATGTAAAAAGTCTAACTTCTGTACGAGAGGAGGGGCTCCGATTTAAGTAGGGAAAATCACCTACGAAAAACAACGGAACGCCACAATCGTAAGAAGATTTTCAGAGGAGAAGACAATGCAAGCAGAAAAAAAAATTGTACTAAAGAGGGGCGCTAATTTAATTAGAGAAAGTCACCTACGAAAGATAATAGAAAACCTCTAGAGTAGGAAGAAAAATAGGAGAGAAAGAAAAGAAAATTTTAACTTCTATATAAGAGGAGGGGCGCTGAATTGAGTAGGGAAAGTCACCTACTCAAAAACAATGAAAAGCCTCAACTGTCAGAGAGACGGAGGGAGAAAGAAAGAAATTCTAGATTGTAACAACCATTAAGTTTTTTTTTTTTGTAAACTCTAATCAGCCATATATAACTCTAAATATAGTCTCTCACCGTCATTTTTTAGCTTAATCATAAATCACAAAAGGGACCTGCAATCCTCCCACAAACTACTTTGAATCGAATAAATAAACTTAACGCTAAGAATTTTATGCTCAAGTCTCATTTTGTTGCAATTTGATAGAAAAATATATTTTAAGAATTAATATTTTTTGTTGAATCTCTTAAAAAGCAAGAAAATTCCTTTGTTAACACCACCTCTTTTAAAAACAAAGAGACAAGTGCAAAGGCTTCATAATTATAATTATTTATTCTTGTAAATAAATTAATTATGTCATTGCTTGGCTTCATAATTATACTAGAATTAATATATTATATTTTTGTACTTTCTTTAATGGATAAGAAAAGCCTTGGTTTTTATATTCATTAAATATTTGGTCTTAAATTGATATGATTAGATCAAAAGGGCAAATGTCATTTAGGTATGGTTTGTAATGAATTTTTTCATAAATATGAAAAGTGTTATTACCAAGAAAGAAAAAAAAACCAATTAATCCAAGTTAATATGTGTAATAAATGACATAAAAGTAGTTACTACATGCATACTCAAATTATTAAGGTTTTGTTTAGGGAAATTTAGGAAATTTATATTACCGCTTTCTGAAGCAGCTGTTTAGTACAAAAATTTTCTGAACTACGAAAACGAAAGCTATTCCAAATGAAGCCTTAATCACAGTTTAAAAAATATTCTTTCTAAATACAACATTTAAAAGAAAAAATTTAAAACAATTGTGAAAAAATAAACTTACGAACACACTATTTTTTACTAACTATTTTTTCTTTCCAAGAACACGGAAAAAAAGTTGTTCCAAGTAAAGTCTAAATAGAATGAAAGTTATTATACCCTCTAATATTGTCTATGAAGTCATTAAAACTAAATGTTTTGATGATTAATATTAATTATTAGTTAATTATTACTAAGGATCATGTTAAGAGAGATATTTATCTCATTGAGTATATTTTTGAAATTAATGAATTATTCAGTTAATGTTATTGCATTGCAATTACCAAATTGCATAAAACAATTGTTACCTTATATCATGCCAAAAAAAATTTTGCATCATTAAACTTTTAATGACTTGATTAATGTTATAAAATTTCAAATAAATTGCATTATAAATTATACAAAAATAAGAAACTAAAATTTGTATTTTTTTTGGACATTTAGGCCAATTAAGACAAACTCAAACTCAATTCCTCTTGGTTGGTAGCCAAAGCTCCCAACCGACAGAACATGATGAGCTATGTAAATTTGTAATTCTTACTCTTCAATAATGAACTTCTCATAAGTGCAAGCCCTTATTACATCCCCGTATATGATGCTCCTATCAATTGTATGTTTCAATGAAGTACTCAAATTGTTGCAACATGAGTGGTTCACCACTTCCAAGAAGACCATTGAATATTATGATTTAGGGAAAGGAAAAGTTTTGTCAAGATTGTGTAAAATGTACCCATGGAGAATAAGGGTGATCAAGACCAAAAGATAAGCTTTATTAATTTGATTACATCATAAGGTTATGCTATATTAATAAAATTATGAGTATTTTACCATCTTAAAGATTAAAATACATCTCTCTCTCTCTCTCTCTCTCTCTCTCTCTCTCTCTCTCTCTCTCTCTTTCTCTCTCTCTCTCTCTCTCTCTCTATATATATATATATATATACAAAAATCCATAATACAAAAAATAAGAAAATGTATTATATGTATATAGATAAAATACATACATATACACACACACACACAATTAAAAAATCCATTAAAAAAATTCAAAAAGATAAAAAACAATTAACCTTGCAAACTAGCCTCACTTTTTTATTGTCACACAGTGTAGCCCCCATCTCTGTTGCACGCAAAGGTATAAATTGTGTAAGACTTAAAAATCTCAAAAATATATATTGCGTTGCAATCAACATAAGTAGCGAAACTTGTGCACACTTTTATTAGCATGAAGGGGGATACTATGGGCGAAGTTCGTGATGCTACAAGTAAGTCCTATGTGCACTTTTTCTTGGCACGGTGGATAAAATTTTAAGTATGTGTGCTCATCTGTCTTGATGTAATGAGAATAATGTAAATATCAAAAGAGATACACAAAACCTCATGCATGTTTTTCTTGATGTGGACGGATGGATCTCGCCTTAGACGAGGAAGTAACGACAAGATCTTGCTAGAAAGGGGCTTCGATTGTCATTCACCTCTTTCCGTATCAGTAAAGATCTTTCATCGACTAAGAAGAGACCAAAAAGTTGCAACAGAATTTCACTGAAAATTAGAATGATGAGATTTACGATGCACAGCTTTCACCACCTCATCTTCAATTCCTAATTCAGCATACACAACACTCTCATCATCTCCTTTCGCCGCCTTGCTAAACCCCCATTGTCATTGCCAATGACATCTTCCTCGCCATCGATGAGAAGAATGTTATTTTTATATTATTTAAATTTTGAGTGTTATTAATGTAAATTACAATATCTTTTAGTTAGATATGAAATATATAAACTCTTAAAATTTGAATGTTATGCATATAAATCCTCCTAAAATAAAATATTTATGTTTTTACCTCGTATTTATTTCAATAAGGTTTCAGTGCCCGGGTATGAAGGCAACTACACGTTAAAGTTTAAACTATGATTTGTGGACTTGGTTTATTTCGATCTTCGGCGCCTCGGCTAACGTGCCCCGGCGGCCGGCGGCCCGGCCGGTTGACATTGCCAGTCGTGCGAAACAGTCCAAGCGTGCGAGTTAAAAATGATGAGGCCAGCAACGCGTAATTTAAACATTCCAAAGGGATCTAAATGGAAAAAGTCAACCACATGCGTCATAATTATTATTTTTAAATTAATTTAAAAAAATGTCAAATATTTTTGTTATAAATATTTTATATTACATTCATTTTAAAATAAGTTTTAAAATATTAAAACTCGCTCCAATCAAAATAAAAATTTAGTCTGAATAATTTGATGGAAACATTATATAGGATGTTATGATCAGGATGCGTTTAAATCTTTTGAATTTATTTTGAAATAAATATAAAATATTTTTTTTATATATTGTACTAATCTTAGAGCAAATTCAAATACTTTAAAGTTTATCTTGACATGAAATTTTAATTAGTAAATCTTATTATGTGCTAGAAAATTAAGTTGGAAGAGTAAAAAATATAAGTCTAAACTTTTGAAAAAAAACTCAAAACAAACAGATAAGCCTGTAAGAGATCAGAACTTGTTTTACGTAGAAAATCCAAAAGGAGAAAAAACCAATTGAAAAATTAATTATATAGCAAGTGATACTAAAATCCTCCCTTTCTCATAGTTGAAGAGGAATGACTATTGAGAATCAATATTTGAGTTTTGTTATAGAGATTACAAAAAGAAGACGTCCACAAAAGGACAATTAAACAAAACAACCGGCCAACCGGGTAAGATCTTGATAGGAGTCTAGAAACAATGGTTGTCGGCAACGATTGCTGGAGGCCGTCTATCACGACCCAACCCGATCGGGACGGATCCCACTCGCATCGAGCCGCGACAGAAAATAAAATCCATGATCTAGTTTTGGAAACTTGCTTCAGAACTTTCTTCTAAGTATTCAAACAAATAGAAACACAGAGCTACTATAAACTTCAAATATACATAACAGATCTATATTTTCTTTCATCAAAATAATCATGTACAATACAGTGCATGGCTGCAGACAGAAAAAACAGAACAGAAAAGCCATGACTATACAAAAATCAATAGTACAAAATACCTAATCACTGATCAGACACAGAACTGCTAGTCCAAGGCTTTCTTCCCTTTTCCAGAACCTGAAAACCATGCAGAAAATAAGGATGAGCTAACAGCTCAGCAAGACTACACTCACCAATCAAAATCTTCAGAAATACGCATCAGAAAATACATCATAAATCATACAAATACTTGATCACACAGAACTTAAACCACTGATACAGAAAAATTGAATTCATTTCATATCACATAACATCACGTCAGATTTCTCATAACAAATAGAATCGTATAGAACATACAGAATCATACAGAACAAACAGAATCGTACAAATCAAACAGAATAGTACAGAACAAATGTCAAATCAGATAAAATCACATTTTAGATATCACATTTCACATATCACATATCCCTGACCCTGACAGAATCTCGACGGATTCTGGCCCCTTATGCCTTCCTTCCCTAACACTAACAGAATCTCATATTCTGACCCCTTATGTCTCCCTTTGTGCTTATAGCACCAGAATGGAACAGATATACAGAAATTTCAGAACATAACTTATTTTCAAATTTCTCAGATTTCCCTAACACAGACAGAATCTCAAAGGATTATGGCCCCTTATAACTCCCTTCTAATGTCACATCACATCAAAACATTCAATTCAAAAAATCGAATTACGTCGGAAAATCGTCAGCGGCATAACGGTACGGAATTTACACATAATGCACAGATTCAAAAATTCACCAAATTATCACAGATAACACACAACATCATTATAAGACTTTCATTGTACTGAAGTAACATTTTTCAACAACCCAATAATTTGTTATTCGGTTAAAACACCGCAGAATTCAAAATACCCAGAGAAAATCTTTTAGAAAATACTCAAAATGTGCAAAAATATCATCTCAGAGACAAACCAAAAGTTACGCGGTAAAAAGTTTATCAGTGCAAAATGAAACCAAATATTTGGTAACGGAAACAAAATTTGGATCAGAAAAATCATCAAAATCCTCATTTCTGAAAATTGAGAAAGGCGGAATGTGCCTTACCTCAAGTCGGTCAACTTTCTCAACTGCAGCTACGGACGAAAACTGAAAGAAGTCGCCCAAAAATCATTTCTTTTCTTTTTCCTTCTGTTTTCTCTCTCCTAGGTTTTCTCTCTCTTTAAAAAGATCTCGATTCCATATATACCCATGCAGATCGTCCCGGACGATCCCAGATCATCCCGGAACGATTTGCCCTTTAGACGAATTTTGTTCAGACGAAATTATTATCGTATCAGGACAAGTTGTTCTCGGGAGAAATTTCGTACGGACAAACCTCATTTCGTCCTGGGACGAACCTTCCAACCAGAATTTTCTTCACAACCTGTACCGATCATCATAGGACGATCCAACTTTGTCCTGGACGATCTTGGAAGGAATACATGAAAAATGAGCTTTCACAATCTCCCCAACTTCAAAAAAATGTCATCCTCGACATTTTCAAAATAAAACTAAGTCAGAATAGATGCGGATATAACTGTCTCATATCCGACTCCTTCTCCCAAGTCGCCTCTCGTGCTGTTATGTGCTTCTACTGAGCTTTAACCATCGGATTCTGTTTACTTCTTAACTTATGAACATCATAAGTCAAAATCTGTTCAGGCTCTTCCTTGTATTGCAGATTCTTCTGAATCTCCACATCATCAATAGACAGTTTATTTTCAGAATCAGATATCCACTTTCTCAAAGAGAATACGTGAAACATATTATATACATCAGACATTTGATCAGATAATAACAATCTATAAGCTGAATTTCCAATCCATTCAAGGATTTTAAAAGGTCCGAAATACCTTGGACTAAGTTTGCTCGTTCTTTCAAATCTGCTGACACCTTTCATCGGACTGACTTTAACATATTCAAAGTCACCAATATAAAATTCAACAAATATGTACTTCTGATTGTAATACTTATGTTGTCTGTCTTGTGCAGCTTTCAATCTTTCCTTAATCAAATTGATTTTTAAAACAGTTTCATCCACAAAGTTGCACCCATTTTTTGTTTATCTCCCACTTCAGTCAGAGTCAAAGGGGTTCTACACTTTCTGCCGTACAGAGCTTCATAAGGTGTCATACAAATACTGAACTGAAAACTGATATTATAGGCAAATTCTATCAAAGGAATGTGATCCTCCCAACTTCCTCCAAAATCCAGAACACATAACCTCAGAAGATCTTCCAATACCTGAATAGTCCTTTCAGATTGTCCATCAGTCTGCGGATGAAAAACTGTACTGAAATGCAACTTCGTACCCATATCTTGCTGAATACCCTTCCAAAGTTTGGAAGTAAATCGTCCATTTCAATAAAATACAATCACTTTTGGCACACCATGTAATCGGATAATTTCTTTAACATAAATCTGAGCTAACTTATCCATCGGATCCGTCTGTCTGATCGGAAGAAAATGTGCAAACTTCGTCAGGCGATCAACAATCACCCAAATGGCAATATGTCTTTGCCTTGATAAAGGAAAACCCATAGCAAAATCTATAGTTACCTCCTCCCACTTCCACTCAGGGATAGGCAACGACAACAAAAGACCTCCTGGTCGCTGATGCTCTGCCTTCACCAACTAACAGGCTTCGCATTTTGAAACAAAGTCCGCTACATCATTTTTCATTCCGGGCCACCAAAACAAACTTTCATATCTCCATACATCTTACCACTTCTTGGATGAATGATATAACCAGAATAATGAGATTCATACATAATCTCTTTCCTCAGATTTCCAGGCATAGGAATCCACAGTCTGTTCTTACAGAAAATAATACTATAATCAGAAATTTGTAGTTCATGTTTCTTACCAGATTCAATCTAAACAATCAGCTTTGAATATTCAGAGTCTGTCTTCTGAGCTTCAATAATCCTCTCTTCCAAAGACAACTGAATGTCCATCTGATTTAACGCATCAGAATTCGAACAAGTAGAGGAAATTATCTCCAACTGTAATCTTTTCATATATCATATCAGATACTCATCAGAAGTGAGCTGAATATCTGCTAATCCAGAAGACTTCCTTCTCATAGCATCTGTTACCACATTAGCCTTACCAGACTGATACAAAATCGTCAGATCATAATCCTTGATCAACTCAAGTCACTTCTTTGCCTCAAATTCAGATCCTTTTGAGTGAAGATGTACTTCAAACTCTTATGATCTGTAAAGATCTCACACCTGACGCCATACAAGTAATGACGTCAAATATTCAAAGCAAAGATAACTGCAGCCAATTCCAAATCATGCGTCGGGTAATTCTTTTCATGTGGTTTCAACTGCCTTAAAGCATAAGCAATTACTCGACCATGATGCATCAGAACACAACCCAAACCTTTCAGTGAAACATCACTGAATACCTGAAATCCTTCCGTACCTGACGGAAGTGCTAATACCAGAGCAGATGTCAAACAATCATTCAATCTCTAAAAACTAGCTTCACACTCCGGTGTCCAAACAAAAAACTACTGACTCTGAGTCAGTCTCGTCAAAGATGCAGAAATCTGGGAAAATCCCTTCACAAACTTTCTATAACAACCAGCCATGCCTAAGAAACTACGTACCTTAAATACAATAGTAGGCCTTGGCTAATTAGCAACTACCTGAATTTTCTGGAGATCAACAGAAATACCTTCGCCGCTCACTACATGCCCTAGAAAAAAATTCAGCCATAATTCACATTTGGTGAATTTAGCAAACAACTGGTGCTGCCTCAAAGTCTCCAACACAATCCTCAAATGTCTGGCATGATCTTCCTCAGAAGCAGAATATACCAGAATATCATCGATAAAGACGATCACGAACTGATCCAGATACTCCTTGAACACTCTATTCATCAGATCCATAAAAATAGCAGGTGCATTATTTACCCCAAAAGGCATAACCAAAAACTCGTAGTGCCTGTATCGAGTATTGAAAGCTGTCTTCATCACATCAGCTTCCTTTACCTTCACCTGATAGTATCCAGATCTCAAATCAATCTTTGAAAATACAGAAGATCCAGCCAGTTGATCAAACAAATCATCAATATGTGGTAACGAATATTTATTCTTGATAGTGACTTTATTCAGATCTCTATAATTCACACACATACGCAGTGTTCCATCCTTCTTCTTTACAAATAGCACAGGTGCTCCCCAAGGAGAAACACTAGGATGAACAAATCCTCTATCCACCAACTCCTGAAGCTAAACTTTCAACTCTTAAAGTTCCTTCGGTGCCATCCTGTACGGAGCTTTAGATATTGGAGTCATACCTGGAAATACATCAATACAAAACTCAACATCTCTATCCGGAGGTAAACCAACCAACTCCTCAGGAAATACATCTAAAAACTCTTGTATAACCGGAATATCAGAAATAGAACCCGCATCTATGTTCATATCCTGTACTGAAGCCAAAAATACTGTACAACCCTTCTTTCACATTCTTCTGACTTTCAACACAGAAATCAAACAAAATAAAACTCCTCTTAACCCTTGGAATACACATCTTTCACCATCCAAAAATAAACTCACTTGCTTCTTCAAACAGTCAATCTGAGCCTCATACAAACTCAGTCAATCGCTGAACCTCTTATATGAAGAAATCAGCAATAAAATCAAACATGATTTCCACTTCTTGCCAAAAATATCAATCTCAAAGAAACAAAACTTTCGGGCAATCAAATTATTCCCAGCCGGTAAAAGAATATAAAGTGAAACCGGTAGCAAAACAGAATCCAGATGTAAAATATCAAAATAACGCTCGGAAATAAATGAGTGACTAGCTCTAGAATCAAACAAAACATGACAAAGATGATCAAAAATGTAAACCGTACATGTCACCACATCCGGAGCATCATGAGCCTCTTGTTGATTCAAACTATACACACGTGTCTGAACTGGAGTTGAAGCCATAGAACCACTAGGCTCGCTCTGAGTACCACTAGGTGGTCTCCTCGTCATAGAACCTGATCCACCAAGTCTACAAAAGGATCCCTCAGAAAAAGTACGTGGAGGAACTGTCATCGGCCTTCCTGCTGGTCTAACAAAACTATCAGATTTGGACTCAGCTCATCGATCAAATCCAGTTTGTGGACATTCTGCAATCCGATGTCCTATCTGACCACATCTGAAACACTGACCAGTCGTCCTATAACACTGGCCAAAATGTCGTCGACCACAAGTCTGTAATATAGGTGCCCCACTAACTGATCCAGAACTAGTAGTTTTGCCACTACCGGAAATTGTAGTGGAGCCTGACTGCCCACTCCTCCTGGAGTCGCCAGAAACAAACCTCTTCTTTCCAGAAAAACCACTACTAGAAGCATCACCACTGAACCTCTTCCTACTAGCAATCCACTGCTGCTGAGTAGCCATCAGATCATTCTCTATCAGACGAGCTCTCTCCACAAGATCAGAGAAATTAAATATGTGAAATGGTACCAGGGGCTACCTCAGACTATCTCGTAGTCCTCTCAGAAATCTGTAGCACTTCTCAGCTGAAGTACTTACCAGCTGTGGAGCATATCATGCCAAAGCAGTAAACTCTGCCTTGTACTGCATAACTATCCTGCTCCTCTGAATTAACCTCAGAAAAGTCTCCTGCATTTACTGTCTTGTAGAAGGAGGTATAAATCACGATCGAAATACCTCAGAAAATTCTTCTCAAGTAATCAGAGAGTTCAGCTTGCCTTGGAATTTCTCCTCTTGCTAGCCCGTCCACCAGCGCTCAGCTTCCTCATCTAACAGAAAAATAGCTAACGGTACCTTCCTATCAGGAGGGCATTGCATACCGTCAAAGGTCTTTTCCAACCTCCTTAACCACTCCTCAACTGCTCTGGGCTCAACAGTGCCCTCAAATCTCAGAGGCTTTAATCTCAGAAACATATGTAGATGTCTATCCACATCCTCAGATCGAACAGTAGAGGCTCTACTCTGAGTCTCGCTCATCATATAAGCAACCAGTGTAGCAAACTGAGAAGCTGTATCAGAACCAATCACTGGGGCAGTACTGTTCATAGGAGCTGCCTGACTAGCTCTCTGTTCATCATTCATATCTAGGTCTGGCAGATCCATAATTACATAGAAAACTATGCAAATAAAATAACACAATAAAAAATCAAACAAACCAGAACTACCCCGACAAACTTACAGATCAATTCCTATAGCTCTGTCTTACAATCCAAGTTCCAAAACTAGTGCTCTGATACCACTAAAGTTTTGTCACGACCCAACCCGACCGAAATGGATTCCCGCTCGTATCGGATCATGACGGAAATTAAAATTCAATGATCTAGTTTTGGAAATTTGCTTCAGAACTTTCTTTCAAGTATTCAAACAAATAGAAACACAGAGCTGCTATAAACTTCAAATATACAGAACAGTTCATCTATATTTTCTTTCATCAAAATAATCATGTATAATACAGTGCATTGCTGCAAACAGAAAGAACAGAATAGAAAAGCCATGACTGTATAAAAATTAATAGTACAAAATACCTAATCACTGATCAGACACAGAACTGCTAGTCCAAGACTTTCTTCCCTTTTCCAGAACCTAAAACCACAGAAAACAAGGATGAGCTAATAGCTCAACAAGACTACACTCACCAATCAAAATCTTCAGAAATACGCATCAGAAAATACATCAGAAATCATACAGATACTTGATCACACAGAACTTAAACCATTGATACATAAAAATTGAATTCATTTCATATCACAGAACATTCACGTCAGATTTCACATAATAGACAGAATCGTATAGAACAGACAGAATCATACGGAACAAACAGAATCGTATAAATCAAACAGAATAGTACATAATAGATGTCAAATCAGATAAAATCACATTTCATATATCACATATCCCTGACCCTGACAGAATCTCAACAGATTCTGGCCCCTTATGCCTCCCTTTGTGCTTATAGCATCAAAACAGAACAGAAATACATAATTTTTAGAACAGAACTTATTTTCAGATTTCTCAGATTTCCCTAACACAGACAGAATCTCAAAAGATTCTAACCTCTTATAACTCCCTTCTGATATTACATCACATCAAAATATTCAATTCAGAAAATCAGATTACGTCAGAAAATTGTCAGCGGCATAACGATAGTATACAAAATTTACACAGAATGCACAAATTCAGAAATTCACTAAATTATCACAGATAACACACAACATCATTATAAGACTTTCATTGTACTAAAGTAACATTTTTCAACATCCTAATAATTCGTTATTCGGTTAAAACATCGTAGAATTCAAAACACCCGGAGAAAATTTTCCAGAAAATACTCAAAATGTGAAAAAACATCATCTTAGAGACATACCAAAAGTTACGAGATAAAAAGTTTATCAGTGCAAAACGAAACCAAATATTCGCTAACGGAAACAAAATTTGAAACAGAAAAATCATCAAAATCCTCGTTTCTGAAAATTGAGAAAGGCGGAATGTGCCTTACCTCAGGTCAGTCAACTTTCTCAACTGCAGCTATGGACGAAAATGGATAGAAGTAGCCCAAAAATCACTTTTTCTTCTTTTCCCTTTGGTGTTCTCTCTCCTGGGTTTTCTCTCTCTTCAAAAAGATCTCGATTCCATATATACCCATGCAGATCGTCCCGGGACGATTTGCCCTCTAGACGAATTTTGTTCAGACAAAATTATTATTGTATCTGGACGAGTTGTTCTCGGGAGAAATTTCATACGAACGAACCTCATTTCGTCATGGGACAAACCTTCCAGCCAGAATTTTCTTCACAACCTGTACCGATCGTCCCAGGACGATCCAACTTCGTCCTGGACGATCCTGGAAGGAAAACATGAAAATGAGCTTTCACACCGTCGTTGTAATGTCCCAAAATACAGTCTATTACAGTCGTCAACAATAATAGCTTGTGGTAGTTATCCTTAACGAGAATTGATGGTGATCATAGAGACCTAGGAACCTCTTTACTTCTCTCAATACTCCATCCTCTCCTCTCATTCTATCTAGACTAAAGCTCTATTCATAAGCTTTTTGATATATTAAAATGTTTAGAAGTTTCAATAAGGAAGTTAATGAAACTTGTGGCATTCAAAAATATTCTTATATAATTTTTTTCTATTCTCATCATTTTTTTTTCTAACTTTTTTTTTCCCAACATTTGTTCTGCAAATTACTTCAATTTTATTACAACAGATATCATCAATATTTTTAAAAGGGGTAATTACATTCATAATATTTAAATATTAGCTATTTACCAAATTAATATCCAAATATCAAAATCTGAATAAAATCCTCACCAAAATTTTGTCACTTTTCTCCTTTTCTCAATAATTTAATTATATTATGCAAAAACATAAAAGAGTTGGACAATTTAAAAAAATAATAATAATATGAGTATCAGAAATTTAAATAAGGATGTGTTTTACAATATTTAAATATATTTTAAAATTTTAAATTCAATAAACTATTTTTTTATCATTTAAATATATACAATATTTTTATTCTCATTACCGTTTCTTCCCTCCATCGTTCTCCAGAAGTCCGTTCCTACTGGTCTTTCCCAGCTCTGTTTTATCCGTCCCGCTTGTTTTATTTCCCTCCGCCTCCAGCTTTCTCTTCATCTTCTCCTCTCCCCCATTCACTCACGCGGATAATGAAATGAAGAGAGAAGCCATTGATCCGTCTCCAATAGCTTTTCTTCTCTTCATCTTAGCACTAATCCCCATCGCCGGCCACGCCCTCACCGATGCCGAAGCCGGCTATATCCGCCACCGCCAACTCCTTTACTACCGCGATGGATTCTCCGAAAAGGTTTCGATTCCTCCGTCCTTCTCTTTCCCAAACCCTCGCCTTCGCGACGCTTACATTGCTTTACAATCATGGAAACTCGCCATAATCTCCGATCCGAAAAACAAAACTGGCGATTGGGTCGGCCCAGACGTTTGTCATTATACCGGCGTATTCTGCGCGCCTCTGCCTTCTGATCCTAGCCTAATCGTAGTCGCGTCCATAGATCTTAACCATGGCGATATTGCAGGGTTCTTGCCAGAAGAGCTCGGCCTGCTCTGCGATCTTGCGGTTTTCCATATCAATTCCAACCGTTTCTGCGGCACAATACCCAATAGTTTCGATTCGATGCATCTGCTCTTCGAGCTCGATGTAAGCAACAATCGCTTCGCCGGTAAGTTTCCAGATGTTGTTCTCCGTCTTCCTTCGTTACACTATTTCGATATCCGGTTCAATGAATTTGACGGGGAGGTTCCAGACGCGCTTTTTGAAAAGAAACTCGACGCGATTTTCATTAATAATAATAGATTCTTTGATGAAATTCCCGATACTGTTGGGAGCTCGCCGGTTTCTGTGCTTGTTTTGGCGAATAATCGGTTTCATGGATGTGTTCCGTCGAGTTTGGGCAATATGTCCGACACATTGGAGGAGATCATATTTTTGCATAATAAGTTGAAGACTTGTCTGCCGAAGGAGATTGGGTTGCTGAAAAAGGTAAAGGTTTTCGATGCGAGTTTTAATAGTTTGGTTGGGGAATTGCCGGAGGAGATTGAGGGGATGGTGAGTTTGGAGGAGCTTGATGTCGCGCATAATTATCTGACGGGGGAGATACCGGAGGGGATATGTGAGTTGCCGAGGTTGAAGAATTTTACGTATTCGTATAATTTTTTTACTGGTGAGCCGCCGGCGTGTTTGAATGTGCCGGCGTTTGATGATCGGAGGAATTGTATCAAGGGAAGGCCGAAGCAGCGGTCGGCGAGACAGTGCAAGGCGATTCCGAATGAGCCGGTTGACTGTTGTTCGTTTAACTGCAAGCCGTTTGTGCCGGCAGTTCCGCTGCCACCGCCGCCTTCTCCTCCACCACCGCCATCACCTCCTCCACCAACGCCTTCTCCTCCTCCGCCACCTCCGTCTCCTCCTCCGCCATCGCCCTCTCCTCCTCCGCCGCCGCCACCACCTCCTCCTCCGCCGCCGCCACCACCACCTTCTCCACCTCCACCATCGCCTTCTCCTCCACCGCCTTCTCCACCATGCATTGAACCACCACCACCGCCACCTTCTCCTCCACCACCATCACCACCTTGCATTGAACCACCGCCACCGCCGCCTCCTTCTCCACCATCCACCCCACCATATCAATATAATTCTCCTCCACCACCCTCTCCTTCCCCTCCATACCAATATCCTTCACCCCCGCCGCCTTCACCTTCACCACCACCGCCTTCTCCACCATCCACCCCAACATACCAATATAATTCTCCTCCGCCACCTTCTCCTTCCCCTCCATACCAATATCATTCACCCCCGCCACCTTCACCTTCACCACCACCACCTTCTCCACCATCCACCCCACCATACCAATATAATTCTCCTCCACCACCTTCTCCTTCCCCTCCATACCAATACCCTTCACCCCCGCCGCCTTCTCCATCGCCACCACCACCTTCTCCACCATATGCCTACTCTTCTCCTCCACCACCCGAACTTCCTTGTGAAACTCCTCCACCTCCTTCACCAGTATACGAAAGCCCATTGCCACCTAACAACACGGGAGCCTCATATCAATCTTCTCCACTTTCCTCTATCTCATAATTTCACGAAGGTTCTTCCGGGCAAATCAAAACTAGGTGAACAATCATCTGTCTCCGACTTCAACTCATGCATCTTCGAGGCAGAAAAAAATAATAATAACAATAATATTTTGCTCATTCAAAATTTTAATATTAGATCAATTTATAACAAATAAAAAATCATGTATTTTACATGATTTTTTTAATTTGTTGATTTGATGTTAAATTTTTGCATAGGTAAAATATTATTTGAGTTGTGACATTGATGATATTTGATATGGTAGATCTTTTTTCTCTTTTTGTTAAATTTTATTTGATTAGAAAAAATTTGATTTGTGAATAAATGGTTGTGTGAAACAAAGTTAGATAGAATGAGAACAATTTTTTTGTTGTTTCTTAAAATAATTTTTATTATTTGAGTTGTGACATTGATGATATTTGATATGGTAGATCTTTTTTCTCTTTTTGTTAAATTTTATTTGATTAGAAAAAATTTGATTTGTGAATAAATGGTTGTGTGAAACAAAGTTAGATAGAATGAGAACAATTTTTTTACTGTTTCTTAAAATAATTTTTAGAAAGAAAATTTTAATTTTCGTACTAAAAATTATTTTAAAAAATAATAAAAAAATGGTTCCTAATGAATGATGAATGTGCAGAGAGAATGAGATGGAATGATACTCATTTGTTGGGATTATTATCACCTTCTATAATTTGTTCTTTTTATATCTGATTTATTTCAGTGTCATTTTTGTGATTCCTGAATCTGATCTTTGTGTGATTTATATTCTTCAATTTTTGAATGTTTACATATTCTGTGGTTAGCAAATTAAGGTCTTTCTCTTACGTTGAATATCATCATGTTATAATTATTAAAATAATTTATTACTGTTACGGGGGCAATTGCCTAAGATCATAGTATTTTAATTTTTTTAGAGGGTGAGTAAAAAAAATTGGAGGGGAAAAATTACCTGAAGATATATATATATTGGACAATCCTAACTCTGATTTCAGCAAAATTACAGTCGAACTAAACATCTCAAGAATACGAACCTAACGACACCAAATTCGACTCAATCCGAGCCCAAATGGGTTTAAATCGAAAACTCGAAGCAGATTTAGAAAGTTAAATCCATAAATTGAATGACCAAACGATTTCCAAATGTGACATGCTAATAATCTAATCGAGCGTCTCGACGAGACGAATCCAACAAACCTATGATTGTTGAATTCTGATATCATTAATACATTCAAATGCCCAGTAAATTGTCCATAATCAAGGGGATCAACATCGACCGTCCATTCAAACAACTAGCTCCCAACTTACCTTTGATCTCCCTCCTATTTACTAGCTATGCCACTCTCAAAAAATTATAAATAAACCTCTCATTCATCATGAAAACGGGACTGAAATAAGGAAGGGAGAAAAACTAGAGTTCTCTTGCCAAAAGAATCCTCCTCGACTAATAACAGACTTCCGCTCGGTCATCGATTCATATTGAACTTCGACCGGCCACCGGCTGACGTTGGACTTCCGCCTACCCATCGATTAAAGCCGGACTTTCGCCCGGTCACAGACTGATTTCAGACTTCCACCCGACAATGATTAACACTGGACTTGTGCTCGGCCACCGATTGACGCTGGATTTTCTCCTGGCTACCGGTTGACGCCAAATTTCTTCCCAACCACCAAACATCGTTAGATTTTCATCCAATCTCCGTTTGTCGATCGCTACATTTCAACCCAACGGTTGACTTGTAATATAATCATCCTCAATTTCAAGGATGAATTAAGTCACTTTTTTTCTATTCAAATACTAATTGAATCATTTTAATTGGGCGTGACCCCATGGTTTTCTCTTTTCTGAGGTTTTCTACGTAAAAAAAAATCTTGTGTTTCTAAATTTTCGTTTGTGTGCAGGATATTTGTACAACACTGAGTTGAAATATTATAACTATATCTCCGCGTATATTCTACCCCGCAACATTCATAATTATTGAAACGATGAAATTATTGATGACATTTATATCACATTTTTAAGGATATTATTTTGCCATAATCAATTTTATCATTTTGATATAAAAATAGATAGAAATGAAGATATTTATAATAGTTTTGAAGCCTAATATTAAATTTAAATAATATATATATATCAAATATGAAGACTCATGCTAGACATATAAAAATCATAAAATAATTAATTTTATATAGAAACATATGAGTAATGCCACGTGTCATTATGTTAAGGGATCCTAATGAATTAAAAAAAAATCTTATTACTTAATTTCTTTCGAAGTTATTGAATGCAAAATACTCTTATATGAGGAAGAGCTCACTGAGAGAAGTGTTTGAGTTATTGAATTTTTCATTATTGATATATCATATATTATATTGATCGAGCACAAATCTCGATGTAAAATCAAGTTGGAAGCATAAAAAATTTAATCTGGGATCATTTGAACTCCGATTTTAGCAAACTCAGTGACGAACTGAATGTCTCGGAAATATAAATCCAACAACACCAAATTCAACTCAATCCGAGTTCAAATGGTTCCAAATCAAAGACCCAAAGGGCATTCAGAAGTTCAATCCATAGGTTGGATTACGAAATAGTTTCCAAACGTGACATGCTTATAGTCGAATAGACCGGCTCGACGAGACGAATCCAATGAACCAAGATTGTCGAATTTTGAAATCATTAAAACATTCAAATGCCCAATAAATGGTCCATAATCAAGGGATTCAACATCGGTAGTCCATTCAAACCACTCCCAATTTATCCTTGATCTTTCTCCTATTTACTAGTCATGCTACTTTCAGAAAACTATAAATAAATCTCTTATTCCTCACGGAAGGGCCCAAGTAAGAAGAGTAGTAAGAGAAGAAAGATTTCTCTTACCACTAGACTCCTCCTCGAACACCGTCGAACTTCAACCTAGCCACTGACTATCGCCAGACTTTCACCTGGCTACCAACAGACGCCGAATTTTTGTCTAACCTCCAACTGATAGAGTATTTCTGTCTGGCCACCAATAGATACTGGATTACTGTCCGGCCACTATCTGACGCCGCATTTCTGCTCGACCACCAACTAATGCCTAATTTCTACCTAGCCACCAACTAATGTCGAATTTCTGCACGGCCACTAATTAATGTCGAACTTTGGTTAGTTGTCAGACTTAGGCCCGTCGCCATATTTTTGCTTGATGACGGACTTCTATCCAACACCGGACTTCTACCCGTCGTCGGACTTTATCCAGATTTCTACCTATCGCCGGACTTCCGCCTATCAGCGAATTTCTACCCGACACCATACTTCCACCATTCGTCGAACATCTGACCGTCACCAGATTTCTATCTGATGTCAAACTTCTGCCCATCGCTGGACTTTTGTCCGATTTCTACCCAACGTCGGACTTCTACCCGTCATTAAACTTTTGCTCGTCGTTGGATGTTCGTTGGACTTCTACCTAACGTAGGACTTTCGCGCATCGCTGGATTTACACATAACACCAGAATTCCACCTGTCGCCAAACTTTTTCCCTTTGTCAGACTTTCGTCGGAGTTCTACCAGACGTCGATCTTCCATCAACCGCCGGAATTCTGTCCATCACCAGACTTCTACCCGACGCCGGACTTCCACTCATCACTGGACTTCTACCAGTCATCGGACTTCTACATGATGTCAGACTTCCGCCATTTGCTATATTTTTACCCATCGCAGGACTTATGCCCGTCACTGGACTTTTGCCCGTCATCAGACTTTCGTCGGACTTCTACCTGACATCAAACTTTTGCCCATTACTAGAATTCTAATCATCACCGGACTTCTGCCCGTCAGAGGACTTTTTCTAGTTGTGGGACTTTCTTCAAAGTTCTACCCGACGCATATCGTCAAACTTCTACCCATCGCCGGATTTATGTCGGACTTCTATCTTAAGTCATACTTCCGTCCATCGTTGAACTTTTACCCGACGTCAGACTTCCGCTCGTCTCTAGACTTCCTCCCGACTTAAAATTACTCTTGGACTTCCACCCGATATCGGTCCTTCTGACCTTCATCGCGTGCTATCTATGGTCCTTCTAACCTCTATCTCCAGACGATAGTCTTTATGACCTCCGTTGCCCATCGACTACAGTCTTTTTAATCTCCATCGCCCACCGACTATGGTCATTCCGACCTCTGTCGCCCGCCGATTACGATTCTTCGAACCTCTATCGCCAATTACTGTCTTTCCAACCTCTATCGATGTACAATGGTCTTTTTGACCTCTGTCGCCCACTGACTACGATCCTTTCGACCAACGTTACTCGACTACGGTCTTTCTACCTCCGTCAACCGAATGAATGTGTCAATAGTGATTCTTCTTATTCCAACCATGTAATGCACTCCATATGATGTATATTTGTTACATCAAGCTAAGGCCTCCCCCCCAAGGAATGACCTTATTTGTAATCAACTACAAATACTAGTGGATTCATTCAAACTAGGTCATGCCCCATAGTTTTTCCTTATTCATGATTTTCCACGTAAAAATTTTGATCTCTTTAAAAATTGCTCTATCTCTCTTATCTGATTGTGTATTTGATCTTTGTACAAAGCTATGATGTTAAATTTTATATTTCTCTATCACCACGAATATTCCAGAACAAAATAATTATCATATTATTAAATAATAATTATTACAATTACAAGCTAGAATTGTAAACTTTAACTACTACAAGGAAAACAAATTCTCACCTTATCTTGCTTTCTAGCTGAAGAACCATTCTTCCTTTATATTTGTACTTATTTTATACTTATCTCTATTTGGTCATCTTTCTTATTGATTTCTAAAGCAACTTATTAATATAAAAAACTTTCATGCTAAAAAGCAATAAGGAAGAAACCCCAAATTAGGATTGGTTTCTTACTACTTTCTAAAGCAACTTTCTAGTATAAAAAAATGCTTTAGAAAGCAGTAAGAAAGTCATCCCAAACAAAACCTTACTCTCTATTTTTGACAACTTTCTCGTTGTTTTTCTTTTCAAATTAAGTCATAATTTTATTCAACTATTATTTTCTTGTTGTTTTTTTATTGCTTTATAAAAATTTTTATAATGGAAAGTTATGTTTTACAATCAAAATTATTAACATTTGGTAGCTTTAAAAACATAGTTATTAAAGAAAATTATTTTCTTGTTGTTTAATTTTCTCATAACAAGCTTTACAATTAACTTTTCAAAACGCTGTAACCGTCCCCAGAGTCTAATAAAATAGCGTTTGTCTCTGCCTTCAAGCTGAAGGAAGAAAACAGCTGGAAACTTGGAGCCGTTCATGCTTCGATTAATCCTTCAAAGCAAAAGGCCAAATGACAGAAAAATAAACAAATAAGAGATTAATATAAATTTATATATCGGCATTAGATTCATTCAAAATATTATCTAATCCTTTTTTTTTTAATTTTTTATTCAGCTCTCTTGTAACTAACTATTGACCATTTCCAAGTATTTGGGAATTTTAATATATATATATATATAAACAACTTTCTTATTATTTTGTAATGCAATTTTTGTACTAAAAAGACGTATTAGAAAGCAGTAAAAAAATTGTCTCAGATAAAGCCTCAATCTATTATTATTTTGTAATAAAATTTTATTTTATTTTTTTGAAAAATTAATAAATTAGTAAGTCCATCTTACTAAATATTTCATGTGTGAATATCATCATGTCTAATGAGATTGTGCATGAAATGTCACATGAAATATGGCAATATCTTATTTGTTAAGCTTGATATTAGGAAGGCTTTCAATATTGTGAGTTGTGGGTTTATTCTTCATAGAATGGAAAATAAGGATTCCCTCCTCTTTCATAGACAAATAAAAGCTTGCACTTAGATTTTTTTTTCCTTACTTTGTATCCATTAATGAATCTATTGAGGGGTTTTTCAACTCCTACTCTTGGCTTAGGAAAAATCGTCTTTTATCATCATATATTTTTTGCATTGTCATGGATGCCCTATCTAATTTGTTGCATAGCAAAAACGATTGTCAAAACTATTATGTTTATGCTAATGATATCCTCATCTTTGACAAGTCCCCAGCTAACAACCTCAACTCGGGCTACACGTCGACAACTCCAAAATCTTATTTCTCTTTCCTCCTAAGAATTAAAATTCCATTGATATTAGCATTTGGGAGTCCCCATTACAAGTTCGCATTAATGACTTCCAACCTCTTCTTTGTAAGGTCTTTTATATGTTGGTAAGGTAGAAGAAAAAAGTCAAAACCTTTGTGAAGAGATTTCAAGTGTTAGAATTCTCCATTTGGAACACTATTACTTATTGAATCAGACCCCTAAATCCTAAAGCTTGAATTAAGATTATCAAAAGATGTTGTACAAGATTCCTAGATCATGAAAACATAAACCGTCAAAAGCTTCATCTCATATCTTGGAATCTGATGAGCCTGAGCTTGCTTCTTTTAACACCATCAAACTTCCTGATGAATAAACTATGATTTTGTTTGGGACAGTTTTATTATTATTTTTTATAATAACTTTTTAGTACAAAAATTTTGATTTGTATACTAAATTTTTTTTTAGCAGTAGCAAAACAATCATCCCAAACGAAACATAAATATCGCTCAATGATTTGGAGATATTTCACGTGTTGCGAGACCAATGCTCGAGCACATCCTAACATAACTAGCTGTTGATTTTAATTTAAATTGCAATTAAGGCTTTGTTTGGGACGGCTTTCTTTATGATTTTTAAAGCTGCTTCCTAGTATAAAAATTATAATTTTTGTACTAGAAAGTTGCTTTAAGAAGCAATAAAAAAGCCGTCCCCAAACGAAGCCTAAGATAACATTGACAATTGAGCTTCGACGCTCATTGTTTCCAAAACAAAGGGAAATGCATACAACCTACCCACAAAAATGAGTAAAAAATCTTTTTCATTGGATTGAAAAATAAGTTCTCCAAAATTATTTCTACAGAAGGTTATAAATCATAATAAACCTAACAGTCAATCATTCTTATAACATTATCCGATTCCCAAGCTCACAAAACTATGAGGTTTCAAAAATAAAAATAAAAATAAAAAATGAGCTCAATTGAAAGAAAATCTTCTATATGTAAAACATCAAACATCTCTATGAATCCTTCTACGCCCAGGCCTGGTGTTTTGAATGAATTTGAAAGCAAGCAACGAAGTACCTGTCAGCACAGAGAGGCAATTGCCTCATCCACTCAAATGATCCATCTATGTATTACAATGCCACTTCCTGTAGGAAAATACCAAAAAGAGGCATTCATTCAGCATATAGTTAAAAGAAAACAATTGAACATAAGAGGGGGAGGAAGAAACTTGATTGGCTTCAATGCTTAATAATTATTCATTTTTGTAATAAAATCTTAAATCATGATTTGTATAGAAGTCCTGAATACATGCAAAACTTAACATTGATAAGGCAAGATATAATGTAGGGGTGTCAATTTCGGGTCACGGGTCGGGTTCGGATCGAATTCGAAATTGATCCGGCACTATTTGGGTCAACCCGAACCCGACTTGTTTTTGAAAACGGGCCAGTTTTCCTGACCCGAACCAACCCGCTTCGGGTCCGGGTCAATCCGACATGACCCGAATGACCCGTTTTCAACAAAAAAATGCTACTTTTCAGGTAAAAAACGGATCTATCTCCTCTTTTTCAGGTCAAAAACGGGTCTATTTCCTTTTTTTTTTCGGGTCAAAATCGGGTCAATCTTGGGTTGTTGGGTCAAAATTGGGTTTTCGGGTCAAAACGGGTCAAAGGATTAATCCGAACCCGACCCAATTTTTGAAACGGGTCAAAATGTTGAACCCGAACCCGACCCATTTCGAGTTCGGGTTGATCCTAACCCCAAATTTTTGGGTCGGGTTCGAGTCGGGTTTTCGGGTCGTGTCAAATATTGACACCCCTAATATAATGTCACTTTATTATAAAATAAAATCTCATATAAACCTAGAAGAGCACAATAAAAAGATCTGTCTAAAGAACTGACAGTTCAAAAGAGGCAGCAGTCATGGCTATGATGGAGATAGAACTGGATTATGGGCATTTTAATAGCAGCAACAAAGAGAAATAGTCCACATGTGAAAGAATTTAGGGTTTTGGTTCAAGATATCACTAGTCACCATGCCACTATGATACATAAGTAGGCAATAATATAAGGGTGCTAGAGGGGAGCAACCTATATAATCATCCCAACAAGTGGTAAAGGATAAGGCCATCAGTAGATACTATACTAGTAGATCGTTGGAAGAACGGATCTACTTGAAGCGATTCCCAATCTAGGGACAAACACAAAGCTTAAAAATTTGAAAAGAGGGTAATATTCGTCAATTCCCTTTCCTACTACAATACTTGCATATTTATTAGGCTAATGCAAATATTCTAGAAGCTATTAGTAACAAACTTATAACAAATTATAATATGATAGTCCTGAGAAAAATCTTACCTAAGATGTTCCGCATCATATATATATATATACCACTAAGTATTATAACCTATAAATAGCATGTATGGCTGGAAAAATCTATCGAGTGCGCAACAATATAGGTAGCTAGATAACAACTAGTATCTTCATTTGTTAGAGATTAGAAAACACAATAATGACTTAAGGCTGCTTGGGCTCAGGCTAAATACTAAAGTTTGGTTTGATCCGAGAGATGAACCCGGCATTGACTAAGAAAACTAGAAGTCTACCTTTAACTGCCAATTCATCAACAAATATGGGCACGTCATCATATAATATTAAGATGTCAACATACGACCTAATGAGTACCCACAAGGACCATTCATATATCCAAGGAGGGGTAAAATTGAAAAAAATAAGAGGAAACAACAATTGAACTGCACAAGGAGAACATGGTTGACAAGCAAGGGGGAATAAGTGAACTCATTATAAATCTACTTTTGCAAGCATAAAAATTCCTTAAAATGGTAACAAAGGTCTAAGGGAATCAAACTCAAAAACTAATGGGCATTGATGAGTGACTATGATGGCTTTCGCTCAATAAGGGTGGAAACTAGCCATAATAGGTTGTTCACATGCTTTATAACAAGAGGACATGTATCACCTCAGCTCCAATAAAACAACGGCCTCAATAAAAGACAAAAGAAGCAAAAAAGAGAAGGATAAACAGAAATTGAGCGCACAATACAATGACTTCGACGAGTATGATGTCTAAACATATTACAGATACAACTGCTTATGATGATTGAAAGTTAATGGTACCAGAATAGAAAATTTATTAGTGAAATACGGGAAAAACAGCCAAAACCAAGATAACTTTTACCATATGCATATAATCAAATTGAAATATGCTATTACACTTACCCTTAAGATTGGCCGCATAGATGTGTGCATAAAACATAAATTAAGGAAGAGGCATACCTCTATGATTGACCTCCAATTGATGGATCATTGATGTCGCGGAGTAAGAACTGCAAGAATAGCATCAATCAGAAAGTCAGGAAAGCACTTAAAGTGTTAGAATAGCCCACACACCAAAGAAAATAAGAAAAGAAAATGACCAGGCTTTCAAAATAAAGTTTCTCAAGGAAAACTTCATTTTAACTAGAAAAAAACAGTAAGAGCAGCTTGAAAAATAACGACATCAATAGTTCTGTGATGTCCAAGCAGAGGTAAAATACATAGCTTCTTTATTTAACAATTTTCAAATGTAAACATGAATAACTAGTAAAGAAATCATGAACATAAAAGAAAACCTCATTATATAAAAGAAGATATCCTAATGTACCCATTCTGTAAATAGATAACAAACAATGAAGAAACTCTTCTCATCCTGTGCCTGTGCCCATCGCAGAACAGAACAGGTTTATATTTACCATAAGAACAATAACTGTGTTTCCCAATATCTTAAAAAGATAAATATGCATGTTAAAGTTATGGCTTCAACGGTTAATGATACAAAAAATGGCAAGATGGAATCTCTTCAAGCTCATAGTATGTAAATTCGACATAATATGTGGGAATGGGAATCCCGAATCCATGAGTATGGCCATTATACACCATTACTTAGTTGGTTCTCACCGCAATGTTTAGATTTGTTTAAAAATAGCATTATTAATAAATGCCAGTTAGCCTATTTCTTGGTTTCAACTACAAACCTGAACTTCCAATAGTTGATATTGTTCCAAAATCAATAAAAAGAGCATGTTAATAGAAATACATTTAATCACCAGAAACAAAATTTGGACTTTTACACTTCAGCGAACTAATTCCTTTAGGCTGACGGAGTTCCTTCATTATTCATACCATACTCTTCTTCACCGTCATCCCCATTTACAAAGACAGTACCCTCGGTTGAATCCTCAGCTTCAACCTGAACAGCTTCCTCGGGGCCATCCTCTTCTTCACTCACCTGCACTATCTGCATAAGTGTACCACTAATCAACATCCAAAAAAAGGGAAATAGGGGAAACATTTACAAGAAATTCAACTTATGGAATTATCCATTAATGGAAAACGTAATGAAAAAATAAGGAATATAGCCCTGAGAAAAATTGCATAAAAACAAACACAAGGGAAATAGCCGAAGCATTTATTTAACAGGATGCTGAGAAATAACAGCACGCTGCAAGAACTATATTTCCAGCCAATTTGTTATTGAAAAATCACAATAATAGCACAACCAAAAAGATGCAAACCTCTGCAAATGCAAAACAATCAGAAACAGCAAATGAAATCATGAAAAAAAAAAAAAGAAATCTTACAGAACTTAATTGTAACAAAGGCAGTTTAAGAGTGAGAGGGCTAGAGATTTCAAAAGTCTCAACAAGCATATAAATCCTCAGTTTTCATCATTCATCAAAATACGGATAAACTCATTCTCATGTAGGACTAAATGCTTAAATGGATGAAATAAGAATTTGCACTAGTTCTTGAATTAAGCAATTAAAATTAGAACTATTAGCAAATAAAAACGATCAAATAAAACATAAGAGTGATCACTTCCGTTTAGGCTAAGTTGCGCACACTAAGCACTTGGATTATCAAAACAACATAAAAAATCAAGTCATGCAAATAGAATAGTTTTCAACAAAAATCCCTAATCTAACAATAAGATTAGAAGCAAATAAAAGTGCACTCAATCCTACGTTCACTAAGCTTTGGCAAGGGCGAGATAAAATCCTACGTTTACTAAGCTTAGGCAAAGATGAAGCACGGCTCCTTGTGATTCGTCATCACCTACAAAATTAGGGGATTAGGAAAATAATGGAAAAGAGGGGAGAAGCTCACCTTAGTCAAAGTCAGGAAACAAATAGCCGAGATGTTGAAGAAGTTGTCGTAGGAGAAGTCGTATATTGTTTCCAGGTCAACCATCCATGCGAGACGTCACTGTTTTGACTTTGGGAAGGGTTGGATGACAAGGAGAGGCTTCTCCGATGTTGCTACAGCAAAAAAAGAATCCAGCCGAAACTGCTGGACAGCAGTTTACTATGCATAAACTTCAGGACAGCAGGTAGAATCAGTCCAGAATGCAGAAATCTGTTCTGGATAACAACCTACATTGCTCAGAAAAGCCTTGGGCAGCTTCTTCCTGATGCTGGAAAACTTTGGACAACAATTTCGGACTTCCAAGGGAGCAGGACGACAGGTTTCCCTGGCTGGATAGTGGGGCAGCTAGCAGAAATTAGATGTGGAGAGAAGCAACCGTGAAGGTGGTCTAGAGAGGAGGTAGCCGGGTTTGGAAAAGGGGTTTAACGGGAAAACATTGGGACGGGTAAGCTATGGCTGAGTTGGGAAGTGTTTCCAAAATAATGGGCTGATTTTAAGGGAAAGAAATAATGAGGTGGCAAGGTGGGGGGGTTTTGAATTCTTTCCAAGAGAGATTTGCAATATGGAAAGAATTCCCAAAGGAATTCAAGAGGGAGGGCCGGCAGAATAGGAGTGAGGGAGGGAATGTGGGGAATTTAAAAGAGATTTCCTAATTCAAAATTAAGAAATAGGAAAGATTTAATTAAAACCTTTATCATTTAAAATTCAAATAGGAGTTTAATTAAAATTTTTCCTAAAATAGATTTAGTAAATTAAGAAAGATTTTGAATTTCAAATCACTTGTATTTGAATTCAAAATCTGTCCAATTTTGATTCAATCTAAATTAGGAAATGATGCATTAGGAAAAAAAGAAGGAAGAGGGGTGAAGGGTGAGGCCGACGGCTAGGGGAAACTAGGGTCGGCGGTTTGAACGGGCTTTCGGGCAAGGTGGCCGTGACTTGTGGGGGAAATTGGTGGAGCTTGGTTAGGAGGAATTTCGGTGGGGTGAAGGTGACGTTGGGTTGGTCGGGTGAAATTTGGATGGTGGCCGGCGGCTTAAAGAGGTGAGAAGGGATTTCAAACCGGTGGCTAGTTGTGGAAGGAAGGAGAAGGAAAAAAAAAAATGATAGGGAATGTAGAACCACAAACACGGCCGTCTCCAAAGTTGGTGGGTGATCCGTTTTCCCTCTCCTAGGGATCTCTCCAAGAACTCTCAAAATCTCTCCAAACACACAAGTGCAAGAAATTTTTCATAATATTCATTCATTACTTTTCAAAGAGAACATCGTGCTATAAATAGCCAAGTACAAGGACTCAAGAAAATAAAAAGACAACAATGCCCTCAGGGCTTACGTACAACCTCCCTTTAAGGGGTAAAAACAGAAAAACAATTACAACATAATAATAAAAGATAAATAACAAAATAAAAACAAATACATAAAATAACTAAAAAGTCATCGACGCGATTGTGGTCGTAGATCGACGACCACAACTTTGATTCATGCTCTGATGTCCTCATCATTCTCCCAGGGTGGGAGGAAAACTCGACTCCATCGAGTAAACATCTATGGTCCTCTCGTGGATCTCCAATATGCCGGAGTCAATCTGCTGCAGCTCATCGCGACCCAGCTATGCATTCTTTGACTCAGGCTTCCCTTTCCACCTGATCAAGTACCTCCATCGTCCACCTTCTCTTGTGGAGATGATGTCATCACTTAGAGTCGAGTCCACCTTTTCTGCCATGGGTGATTTGGGAAATATTTGGTAGTGGAGGTGGGCTTGGGTTCTCACACGATGGGGTCACACAAGGCTGCTGTATGAGTGAATTTGGTGGGTTAAATTTAGGACCTTCATATGCGACTAGATCTTTTATGTTAAAAGAGAGGTTGAAGTTGAATTCAACGGGCAGAACTATTTTATAAGCATTATTATGAAATTTCCTAGTCATTTTGAATGGTCCAGCACTCTTAGCATACAGTTCCTTAACTGATCCCTGCGGGAACTGTTCCGGACGAATCCGCACCATCACGGAGTCACCAACCTCAAAGGTTTTAAATTTTTGTTTCAGATCGGCATATAGTTTGTAATCGTTATTGCTCTCTTCAATTTATCATGCAATTCTTTTATGAAAGTCATGTAGATGCAATGCAAATGAGAATGCAAGAGACTCGGCGTGTATGATGATAGACATGGATTGTGGACTCACAAAGTTTGTGACAGAGGGAAATTTTGGATGAAACCGACACACACATGCTGACTCACATAGATATGAATAAAGATGGATCAAACACAAAATGAGAGGACATAAGATTCTCATGTTTAAGGGAACGGGTGTAGGAGGCGCAATGAAGACATCTTTAGCAAAAAGGGTATTCCCATAGGGATTTTCAGCTAGGGTCATGGATAGTCTCCTAGGGGCAACTGGGTAATCTAGCAAAATTGTCCAACTATGAAAGAGATGGTCTTTAACCGGGAAGGACAAGAATATGGAGGACATAACGGAGAAATCATGAACATGATCAGACGATGGGTCCTGACTCACAACCATAATGGGATAGCCCAAGGAGTCAACAGCAGGTATGAGATTCAAAAGATGGGGTGGAGTGTCCAAAACAGAAGTGGGCACAGTAGATAGAGAGGCGACATGAAAGTGAAGGCTAACATTCTCTCTAACATTATAATCGGTATGAGGAATGGTGAGATAAGTCCCATCAAGATAGTCACACTCTTTCAAATATAAATCTAAAAGAGCAACTCCTAAAACAGATTCCAATAAAACAAGAGGATGTTCATCTTCCAAATTTAATTTCAATATGTTCAAGGTCAGATCAGTTTCTTTCGGGATCAAATTAATATCATCCGGGCAGACCTTATCCAACGGGATATCCTTAATGAGACTAGGATTAAGATGGGCTAAGGTATCAATGCTCAAAGGTTCTAAATCTCCTATATCAGGGTCTAATTTAATCAATTTAGTTTCATAATCAAAGAAATCCTCATCATCAATGATATCATTAGTATCCACGAAATGGATGCACTCAATTTTAGGTTCAAGGGACATTTTCTAACTGGGATGGCTAGGAGTCTGCCCAAGTGGGGAGTCATATGGAACCGATCCAACAGAAGACCCAATAGTAGGTCGACCATCAAGGCTAGGTAGAGACCTAAAGGGTGGGGCAGCAACCCTGATGTCACTAAGGTATGGGTGGTCTTGACCACAGTGATGTCCACGGTTTGTCCCAACAAAAGAGGTAGAATGGTGTTCTAGATGAAGATCACTTGGTGTTGGGGTAATGTGAGTGGGAGGTGGGAGAGGGAGATATTTTAACTCAAGTTCTCGCCTCATGCTTTTCCAATCAGAAATAGGGTATTCACCACGAAACTCTCTATGATCTTCTACCCTCATCCAAAACTGACAAGCATGACCACTCAGGAGAGACCTAGCAATGTTAGCTTGTTGGGACTCATGAATACAATGAGATTCAAAATAGTCTTCTAATCGTCTAATCCACTCCTTAAAGTAGTAAGGGTTCGATGAACCATCAAAAGTGGGCAAACGATCATGTGACTCTAAGTGAGGTCGTTGCGGCTTGGATTCATGACTAGGTTGATAAATAGAATGGTTAACCTTCCGACTGTCATGATTGACCGACTGGGGCACATATCTACAGTGGGGAATGTCAACATGTTTCTCCTTCATCATTTTAGTTATAGAGCCCACTATATTAACTAAGTCATCTAACTTCTTTTGAAGTCCTAAAGATTTTGAATTTCAAATAACTTGTATTTGAATTCAAAATCTGTCCAATTTTGATTCAATCTAAATTAGGAAATGATGCATTAGGAAAAAAAGAAGGAAGAGGGGTGAAGGGTGAGGCCGATGGCTAGGGGAAACTAGCGTCGGCGGTTTGGAAGGGCTTTCGGGCAAGGTGGCCGGCGGCATGTGGGGGAAATTGGTGGAGCTTGGTTAGGAGGAATTTCGGTGGGGTGAAGGTGACGTTGGGTTGGTCGGGTGAAATTTGGATGGTGGCCGGCGGCTTAAAGAGGTGAGAAGGGATTTCAAACCGGTGGCTAGTCGTGGAAGGAAGGAGAAGAAAAAAAAAACTATAGGGAAGGTAGAACCACGAACCCGGCCATCTCCAAGGTTGGTGAGTGATCCGTTTTCCCTCTCCCAGGGATCTTTCCAAAGTTCTCTCCAAGAACTCTCAAACTCTCTCCAAACACACAAGTGTAAGAAATTTTTCATAATATTCATTCCTTACTTTTCAAACAGAACATAGGGCTATAAATAGCCAAGTACAAGGACTCAAAAATATAAAAAGACAACAATGCCCTCAGGGCTTACATACGACCTCCCTTTAAGGGGTAAAAATGGAAAAACAATTACAACATAATAATAAAAGATAATTAACAAAATAAAAACAAATACATGAAATAACTAAAAAGTCATCGCGCGATCGTGGCCGTAGATCGATGACCACACATTTGATTCATGCTCTGATATCCTCCTCACAATCCCGCTACACAAAGATGCTCCGACCCAGCATGTCTGACCTTCACAGAGCTGTTCACTGGTCGGTATGCAACACTTGACTCTTGCCAATTTTGCATGCGTCAATACTGCAACCTATCACTATGTATCACCTTCGTGTTCCCCACCAGAATCCTCACCTACCGCAAGAACGCTTGTGCATATACGTGCCTACTGGCATTTTTTTATATACCTTGTTCATTTGTGAGATATCTGTGTTTCTAGCCCTAATTCTCCACTTAAAACCCTACTCTTAAATCTTCTGAATTTCTTCATCTATTGTCATAACATCAGCACAACTATGAATATTGAACTCTATTATTATAACATCAAAATAGCTTATGCCTGGAAGATACAATACAAACACATACACACTGCAACGATTTTTCAAACTCTATAGTCACTAAGAAGCCAATGCCATTATTTTATTGAAATATTTCATCAAACCCATAAGAAACTTCATAGAGAAAATCATTTTAAATATAATTTAGAACTGAATAAAGATAAATGTACAAAATATTGCTTGAAATTTCTAGATGATCATCAGTCATATAAAATAATTGCTCAAACTCCATTGGTTTAGAAACTAGTATCAAATTCTGTAGCATACTCCAACCCACCTAGAACTCTTACTAAAACTTGAGTAGAGTTTAGATAGAAACTATATAAATTAAAGGAAAACTTGATGAATTTATAGTTATTCAATCACTCTAATTCCTATTATTTTGCCAGCTCCAATAGCTGCATTACCTTCCCATCCTTATGTGCTTGAGCTTGAACACGACAATTTAATTGAACCTGATTGTGAACCTGATAATTCAATGCCTAAAGATGAACTTAAGCCAGGGATTTTTCCAAGAGGCCATTATTGTACCTAAGTTTGAAAAGCCTATAATCCTTTCCGTTACTCTCCACCCCCTACAAATGTATATAAAGGTGCTAACATCAAATTATTATATATAGAGCAAGTGTTAAGTTCTTGTTACCATTGGTGTCACTACCATATGAATATAGAACTGTTTGAAGAAAAATACTTGATGCATTGAAATGTTTGAATTTAGAGCTTCTAGATACTAATTTCTATGCCCAGTATGCACAAGCTACCGATATAAAGGATGCTCATAAAGTAGTTCCTCCAACATAGTGGCCAGACTTTCAAGCAAATACTTTGGTAAAACACCTTAGGACAAGAGTTTTATCGAGCCCAAAAACCAAAGGAATTCATGTTGCACAAAAAAATAAGTTTAGATTATTTTATAATATTTTAGAATTTATTAAAATTTATTAGGATTTTTTAATTTATTGAAACTAAATAAATTAATCTTTTTGGATAATCATTACATTATAATTTTAATTAGGATTAGATTTAATTTCACTCTATCTTTGTAACCCTATTGCTATGAATAGGAGTTGTTGGTTTGTATTTTGAAACAATAAATTTAAGAATGAAAATTGAAGCTTCTCAATATCCTCTACACCCACCCTCTTGCCCAATTGATTTCATTTACGTTGCTACTTTGCACCACCTTCACTCCTATGCGTAGTCTTCATCATTCTCATTTTACAGTTCTGCTAAAAAAATTTTGTAACCACTCTTACGATTAGCCCACCCATACCGGTAAAAAATTCATGAAATTCTTCTAAAATTTTTCTTCTTTTTTTCATATCCAAGAATTTGGTTGGCTAATTATGGCATAGACTATGTTAATGCTCCGATACAAGTCACTAAGCTGTTGATTGTATACCATGTCAAATTGCCCTAATACCCACCACTTCACTGCACCGAGTGTTAGTTTTGAAAGGATCATTGGACCCAAAGAAAAAAAAAAAGGATTCTTGGAGTGTTCACTCCAGAAAAAAGAGTTGCAGGTTTTCCTTTCTAAGCTTTGACAAATGAAGGAGATTTATGATGGATTGAGCTTTAATTGACAAAGAAAATTAAAATATCTATGAAAAAATCACCTAATGTAAAACCCGAAAATTTTAAATTGTAGCATCGCAATGCGCTGCGTCACACTGCGACAAAATTAGACGAATTTTCAGAGTTGTGAAAATTCGACGAAACAAATTTTATAAAATTCTGCATTTAATTTCGATTGATTTGGTATAAAGGACTTAGGATTAATTTCGCAAGGATTTAAAATTAAAAATTGGCAAAGTTTATTTAAAGACAAATTACTAAATAGCTCATCCTATTCTCAATGAATCTTAAACATAAAAGGGCACATGCGTAAATTGGCTTTTCCATAATTGCCCAAATAGCCTAAAGACTGAAAGTTTCGATTCCTTCATTCCTTCGTGTCTTCCTTGTTCGGCCGAAAGAAAGAGAGGGAGAGGGTGGCAACAAGGAGATTCGGCCCGCGGCAGCGGGCTGTTTCCGGCGGGAGTTTTTAAAAAAAATCGAAGGGGAAGCTTTAGGAAAGAAGAATGTATGTTCCTAACCTAGAAATTTCTTCTTTTTGCTTAGATTTTCTTTTGCTGAAAAACTAGGGTTTTCCAAATTCTTAAAATTTTAAAAGGGAAATGTTTAGGGAAGTTTAATGGTGAGTTCTAAACCTAAATTTTTGTTTTCTTCCACAATTTTTGAGATTTCTAAAATTGAGGCTTTTTCCAAAATTCAATTTATTTGAGAATACCTTAACATATATTATTCCTAATAACCCTAGGAATGTTTTTAAGGGTAAAAATTATGATTTTTCACAATTTCACATTTTTCCTAATTTTTTATTAAAAAAATCCGAAAATAATCATGCCCTAATTGTTAATAAGGTAAATGGGGAGGTTTTAGCATGAATATGTGATGAAAATAATGAAAATTAAGTTTCCAAATTTAGGGTTTTAGGGCAAAACAGAAAATTAAGGCTACTTTAAATTAAATTAGGAAATTGTATAAGGTTAAAAGGGGTAAATTATGGGATTAGACTAAAATTTGGATTTTTAAAATTTAGGGTTTATTTAAAATCCGAAATTAATGATATTAAAAGGCTAAGTTAATGAAAATGAATTATGGTTAATACTGGGTAATAGAAAATTTGAGATGAATTAGAGATCTTTTATGTTGTAGTAAATTAGGTTATCGTAAGAAGAATATGAATCATTGATGTTTCTTTATAAATGAGAACTCCAAGTTGAAGGTTTAAGATCTTTTAATGTTATTTAAACAGAGGAAGATTTTTATAATTAAATTAGGACGAGTATTGAAATCTGCAGCAAAACTTGAGGTTTGGGAAATATAAAAGCTTGGAAACATTCAATGTGAGTACTCATTTCTTTTAATTACAATAATGGTTTTGTTTTTTATTAAATTAAATGCATCGAAAGATCCTGATATTTGCTTATTATTTATTAAGTATTTATTTCAAATTAGATTATGATTTGTCTTTGTCACACTCAATGATTGATCATGTTGAATCAAATAAAACTAAATATCTGATGACTTATATTTTCATAGAAAGTAAATGAAATGATATGATATAGTATGTTTGCATGTGCATGTTGAATAATGGAGCATACCCCTTATGGTACTAGTTGGAGACGCAATGTACCCGTGCACGTTAAAAGAAAAAGGTTATGAAAAAGGAAAAGAATAAATAAAATGAAAAAGGAGTACCTTTATTGGTACCAAATTAAACGGTGGCTCTTGTGACAGTTGTATTATTTATGAGAAATGAGAAATGTATGAATACAAATATGAGATGTATGATAGTTATTATTTATTCATAACATTGAAAGTCATGAAATGATATAATTAAGTATAATTATTTTATGATATAACATAAAAAAAAAGAATTATGCATATTATTTCAATTGTCTTAGGGTTATTGTAGTTTAGAAACATGTTTTAACCACTGAGTTGTGGCTTACTGTTAGTTGCTCTAACATTTTTTTAGGTAAAATCGAAATGAGTTGAAGAGGCAAAAATGTGTACCGTAAATGTAACGCACTGAATGAAATGTATTTGAATGATTTTGAATCAGTTTATTTCTTTTAAGTAATTGTAGCTCTTTCAAGGTTTATTAAGATAGTTTTGGATTAATTAAAAAATTTAATTTTTTGTCCAATTTCGTTACAGCCTCATTTACGCGAGTTTATCTAACTGGATCGTGACACCTTAGAGCTAAATTTTTAGAAGTATAATCATCGAGATACTGAATCATGACAAAACTATTACCTCTTGTATGATCTTACCCTCTCTCCACCCCATCTATATTTAATATTGCCAACAATTGCGTAGAATATTCATACTCAATTCCTGCATTTGAATTTACTTTATTCTACTAGCACACTCCATAGAATTTGGGCTAAAGTCACCTTAATTTTCAATTAAAACTTTTGAAATTGTGAATTCACCCAACTTTATTTATTAGTGCAATTGACTTTAGTAGAATAGTAAAAATACTAAAATTATTTTGAATTTTATTGCTTATTTTTTGTATAGATTAGAAGTATTTCTCAGCATCTCCAACAATATTAAATATAAAAAGAAAAATGCAATTTAGACAAATAAACAACAACATCATCATCAAGCTTTTATCCCACTATGTGGGGCCGGCTACATGAATCTTTTTTATCCATTGTGTCTTGATAAGAGTCAAATTCTCATTTAAATCTAAAAAAGAAAGATCATTTCTAATATTTTCTAACCAAGTCTTTTTAGATCTACCTCTATCTTTCTTAAAATAAGTCAAATCTAATACATCATCAAAAGGCCACCGTTTTATGTGAACAAACAATTTAAGGCGACTCTCTCAAATCTTATGAAAGTTACTCCAACCTTTGCAAGTATATGCTCGTTTTGTACCTTATCTCTAAGAGTAAAGCCACTCATCCACCTAAGCATCCTCATCTCTGCAACACTTAAGTTAATATTATGCTTCTCTTTTAATGGCTAACATTCTGCGTCATAAAGCATTGTAGGTCTCACCGCCATCTTATAGAATTTTCTCTTAAGTTAGAAGGAGATTTTTTATCACACAACAAGCCCGGTGCATTCTTCTACTTCAACCATCCAATTTGAATTCTAATAATATCCCCATCTATTTCACCATCACCCTGAATAATAGACTCAAGATATCTAATACGTATACTTTTATTAATGACTTGATTGCTATAATCCCCCCATTGTACATATTATTACTAAAATTACACTTCATATATTCAATTTTAAATCTACTCAAAAGAAAACCTTTGGACTCTAAGATTGACCTCTATAATTCAAATTTACCTTTAAATTCCTCTCTAGTTTTATTAAGAAGAAGAATATCATCAGAAAAAAGCATACGCTAGGGTACAACCTCTTACAAATGTCTAGAAGAACATCCCTAACTAAAGAAAATATATATTGACATAAGACTAATCCTTGATGTAATCCAATTGAAAAAAGAAAATACTTGGTCAAACCATGGTTTAAAATTGCGCAATATGAGGCTCGCCTTGAGGCCCGCCTTTGCGCAATTCCAGTAAAAAACGCCTCGAGTTCCTTTAATGTGGCTTGCGCCTCAACTTGGTTGAGGCCCGCCTTGAAGCCCGCCTCGCCTCACTGGCATGAGGCTTACACCTCACACTATATATATTAAAATTTACATAAATCTTGAAGTAATTGTCCGACATTGGACTCTATAGAAGAGGAGGAAGGGGAGAGAGCAATTCACCATAATGATGATTCAAATGAAGAAACCCTTAGTGATTACGGTGCTGATGACTTATGAGTTTTTATGTGATATGTCATTGCTATTTATTTTTGGAAATTGGAATTATATGTTAATGAAAAAAATAATGGGATTTGGGAAAGATAGAATTTGAGTTGAACTATATTTCATGTTGTCTTATTATTGAGATATTTTGATTTCACTTCATATCTTATGTTTTTTTATATTTTATATTATTCACTCATTTGTATATATAAAAATTATTATTTTATGTTTACGCGATCTTTTAATTTTGAGGACGCCTTGATGCTTACGCCTCGCCTCACGAATGAAAAACGCCTCAATACCCGAATACGCAATTTTAAACATTGGGTCAAACCACCTTGTGTTTGAACCCAAATAATAGCTCCTGCATACATATCCTTAATGACTTGAATATAAGCATTATTAACACTTTTTTTCTAGAACTCACCATAGCACTTATCTTAAAACTTTATCATATGCTTTCTCTAAATCAATAAATATCATATGTAGATCCTCCTTGTTCTCTCTATACTTCTTATAGGAAGTTGATGTATAATTTGTGAAAATTTATGGTTGAAATCTGATTTTAGCAAACTAAAAATTGGAAAAATCATAGAAAGAACTCACAAGAATACATTTTTTATTGAAATAGTTATGAAAATAAGACAAGATACACTTGAATCTTCAATTGGAGAGGATGATCCAGCACTCCCAAATCCCCAGCATCCGGCTTGAGCGCTCTCAACTTAAGAACAATCCAAATTCAACAAACAAAACATGAAAAACTCAACCCTAGGGTAATCAACCTACATAAAGTATAAAATCATGAGGCGAATCCCAAAACACCTCCTATTTACAACCTCCGTCTTCCCGTCTGTCTGGGGAAGGAAAGCAGTGCTCTGCTTCAATACTGTCCCCTGCAATCTGAACATCTCCTTCCAAAAATGACCGAGGAACATCTTATTTCAGTCGAACACTATAGAATCCAATATCCCATGCAGTTTGAACACCTCTCTGATGAATGTCGTTGCCACTGTCATTATCGTGTACAGATTTCATAGGGGAATGAAATGAACATACTTACTCAATATGTCCATCACCACCTAAATCATTGTAAACATCTCAGATATGAGCAACACATATATAAAATCTTTGGTAACCTCTTCCAACGCTCTATTTAAAAGAGCTAGAGGTTGAAGTAATCCTCTTGAAGCCATGGACATATATTGCTCATCTGGCATACCTCACACCTAACCACCATCTCTTCCACATCCTTATGCATCTCCTTCCAATATAACTCTGTCGCCAATCTCCTATACATCTTCTGCACCACTTAATGACCACCAACCGCACTCTCATTGAACTCCTGTAGAATGTAAAGAATATGGACAAAGGTTCATGGTAACACAAATCTCACATGGTACAACAGTCTCTCCCTCTCTAGGGAAAAACCAAAATGGCTACTCGCATCCCTCAGCAAATCTTCCTTAACCCACTCAACTCCTCGTCCTGCACACTCTCCTTCTTCATAGCCCCCAGTCCAACATCAGTGGTACCGAAATAGCTAACTCATGGTATTCCCCACATATCTGGACAAAACATCAATCATCTTGTTCTCTAGCGCTAGCCTATACTAGACCTAGAAATTATATCCCAACAGGTTTGCCACCTCTGATGCTCCTCGGTCACCATTCTCTACTCTAACAGGCATTTCAAGCTCCTCTAGTCTGTACTCTATCCTAATGATGAAATGTCAGCCCAAGTAAGGTTGTCACTTCTGAATAACTAACAAAATGGTCATCAACTCCATCTCATAGACTGACTTCAACCTAGCTTTAGCTATCAATACCTGGTTGAAGTAAGCTATGGGCCTAAGATTTTGCATGAGCACTACCCCCAATCCATACCATGATGCATTAATCTCCACCAAAAAACCTGGCTAAATTCTGGTAGGGCCAAGACTAGTGCCATGGTCATGGCCTTCTTCAATCTCTCAAAGGCCTAGATAGCTGCCTCTCCTCATAAAAATCAATCCTTATTCAATTGTTCTGTCCATGGCCAAACTATAGTGTTGTATCCCCTCACAAATCTCCTGTAGTACCCAATCAACCCAAGGAAACCCCTCAGTTCCTTTAGATTCCTAGGTAGATGTCATTTCAGCATTGCCTCAATCTTGGCATGATCAACATCCACCACCTCTTGAGATACCACGTGCCCCAAGTACTCCACACTGACCTGCATAAAACAATACTTCTTCAGGTTAGTCGTCACCTGATACTCTTGTAACAACTCTAATACCACCACCAAGTGCTCTAAATGCTCCTCATCTGACCTGCTGTACACTAGGATGTCATAAAAGAAAACCAATACAAATCTCCTGAGGTATGGTCGGAACACCCTGTTCTTGAGGGACTAGAATGTAGCTGAGGTGTTAGCGAGGCCAAATGGCATCACCAAGAACTCATAGTGTTATTCATGTGTCCTAAATGCAATTTTTGAGACATCCTGCTCTCTCATCCAGATCTGATGGTACCCTGACTTCAGATCCATCCTCGTGAATACCACCTCTCCACAAAGCTCATCCAACAACTCATCTATCATCGGAATACGAAACTTGCTTGGCATAGTCTCCTTATTCAGGGCCCAATAGTCCATATAAAATCTTCAGCTCCCATCCTTCTTTATGACCAATAAGATTAGGCTAGAAAAAAGATTCACGCTCAGTCTAATGATCCCTGTCTCCAACATCTCTCAAATAAATTTCTCAATCTCATCCTTCTAGATCTAAGGATAGATGCTCCCTATGTGGTGGCAATCCTTGAGGAGGCTGAAAGACCTCATTCAACTGTTATATAAGTGGTTATACTGAAAGAGGAATGCCTCCCCCTCTAATCTTATCCCCTTTAAACTCTACAACTCCAAAAATCTTCTTCCCATCTCTTGTATGGTCCTTATCATGGTTTTAAGAGACACCATGACTTCAGATAACACTGCATATCCCCTAATCACCACCCTTCTTCCCTCCACCAGCAGTCTCATCATCAATGCTCCCCAATTGACCTTAGTATCCCCCAAGATCTGCATTCATTTCATCCCCATAATGAAATCAGTGCTCCTTAACTCTAATGGGAGAAAGTCCTTTCTCATCTTGACCCCCTATATGATCAGAATAACCCACCTACACACTCCTCTACCTGTCTCTAACTTTCCTATACCCATCATCACTCCATAGCACCCTGTGTCCACCAATTTCACCCCAAATTGTGGGTAGTCTCACTATCTATCAACACTACCACCTCCATATCTGTTATTTATCCTCTCACTTTCATAGTGTAATTTAGAGTGAATCTCATCACTGAGTTCAAAGAGACTTCTGCCATGTCTAAATGCAGCTCTTTCTCCTCTACCAATGCCTCACTCCCACCTCCCCCAGCTTCCTTGTCATAAGAGACGGTAAAAACTTGAAAAGTTCAGTCCTTACACCAATAACCTAATGTATACCTCTCATCACATCTGAAACATACTCCCTTTGCCCTCTTCTCCTGTAGCTCCTTAGTGAGCTTCTTGAAGTTTCCCCTAATTCCCGCTCCTACAAGCTTCTCCTTTAGGGTGTCTCGAAGGATACCCGGTGTCGGCCTCATGGGTGTAAAAAAGAAGGTGGTCATCTTATACGAGCCTCTTGATTTGTTGCCTCTGCCCCCCTTCCCCCCCCCCTCCCTCCCTCCAGTTTGATCATCCACTAATTATGCTACCTTCATAGCTTCTCCTAAGTCACGAGGCCTCATCACTCAAATTGTAGCTCGTATCTCTAGTTTGATCCCTTTGATATTCCCCTCCAGTACAATCTCAGAAAGCCAGTCCAATCAACTAGTAAGCTATTCAAACCTCTCACAGTACTACACCACAGATCCTTCGTATGTCAGAGAGAAAAACTGATCATAAAAGTCTTCTCATCAACTTGTTCGGAAACATTCCAACAAGCAATCCTTAAACTCCCTCCAGCTTCATATGGGTCGCTTCATGTCTCTCAACTGGTACCATGTCAATGCCTTCCCCTCCAAAAATAAGCTAACTTTCGTCAATCTCTCCTCCTCCGTCAACCCATTGACGGTGAAATACCTTTCCACCTTATAGATCAACCCATGTTCATCCCCTCCCTCAAATATAGGCATCTTCAGCTTCCTCGCTCTTGAATCTCCTTCGTTCCCCCTGATTCCCCCATAACTTCAATTCCCCAAGTGGGTGGTCCCCCAAGTGTCCTGATCATTCCTTACACACTCGTACACAAACCCCTCATCAAAATCCCCCCTCCTTTCGAAATTAATACCTCTTCGATCATAATCAGCCCCACTTCATTCAAATCCAGCACTCATTCGTTCATACCCAACCCCCTCATAACTCTCCCCATACCTTCTACTTATCTCCTCCCTATGAATAGACTCTAAATGAGGTCTTCTCTCTTCTCCCTCCAAGATCTCCATATCATGATCATCTCTCCGACTGCTCGAATTTGCATTTCCTCCTATCAGTGCACTTGCCTCGGATGTCGCTGGTTGGTTGTGAAGATCCAACACCTTTTTCATCAACTCTTCCAGGTTAGAGAACTTACCCTCCATCGATGAAATTCTATCCTCAAAAATCGCTATGATTTGGCTCACTTCTCCTTCAAGACGTTCTTCCAAGGCATCAACTTTCTTGGTCACAATAGATACTGGATCTTAGCCAAAAAGCAAAAACCAATGGATCTGGCCTTTAAACAGTAGAAATTAGCAATACATAGGGGAAAACGCAATAGAAATCAACAATGAAGTCCTATATTTCAGCCCAGGACACCGCTCTAATACAATTTACTAGGAAGTGGATACATGATTTCTAAAAATCTATGGCTGAAATCTAATTTTAGCAAACCAGAAATTGAAAAATCACAGAAAGAACTCACAAGAACACCTTTTTTATTGAAATAGTTATGAAAGAAAGAAAATATACCACTAGCTCTTCAATTGGAGAGGAAGATCCGGCTCTCACAAATTCCTGGCCTCCAACTAGATCCCACTCAACCTAAGAACAATCCAAATTCAGCAAACAAAATATGGAAAACTCAAACCTAGGGTAATATACCGACATAAAGCATACAATTAAGAGGCAAATCACAAAACAGCTACAGTTTTGAATTTTCCCTCTTAATCAAACTTTAATTTCTCTCTTGAAATAGCCGCTGGACCCCAACCCAAGGGGGGTGGAACTCAAGTTCCGCTTCTTGTACAGTTCCACCTCTTGTACACTAGAGCCAATCCAAGAGGGACCGGTTGGACTGGTCCAGGAGGGACCGGTCTAACAACTTCTCCATCAAACCTCTTAATAAATGCAATTTAAACAAAATATTCTTAAATGTATCATTGTAGAGACTTTTATTGAATATGCCGACAACTTGATTTCTTATTAGTACATATAGAGTACATATCAACAACTAACCAGTATCTCTTTTATGAAATATTTATCTAAGGGACCGGTCTAACAACTTCTCCATCAAACCTCTTAATAAATGCAATTTAAACAAAATATTCTTAAATGTATCATTGTAGAGACTTTTATTGAATATGCCGACAACTTGATTTCTTATTAGTACATATAGAGTACATATCAACAACTAACCAGTATCTCTTTTATGAAATATTTATCTACCTGCATATGCTTAGTATGCTCATGTTGTCTTAGGTTATGAGCAATATTGATAGTAGATTTATTGTCACAATATATATTCATTGGTACAACCCACTTAATTTTTAAATCATGTAATACAGTGACAAGTGTGCAAGGGCCGCTGCACCGGCGCCCGGGTGCAGTGTTAAATAGGCAAGGGTTCCCACATCAAGGACGAATGTGGGCAAAGAAGCTAGTCCATGAAACTAAAATTAGGATAGGAACTTGGAATATAGGTTCTCTTACAGGAAAATTAATGGAATTAATAGATATTATGATTCATAGGAAGTTAAATATTTTGTGCATTCAGGAAACTAAATGGGTTGGAGAGAAGGCTAAGGAAATTGATAGTTTAGGATTTAAACTTTGGTATTCGGGTAAGAGTCGTACTAGAAATGGTGTAGGTGTTATTATAGATAAGAGTTTAAAGGATAATGTTATAAAAATTAATAGGATTGGAGATAGAATTTTAGCGTTAAAGATTGTTGTTGATGATAAGATTGTTAATATTATATTTGATACATTTGTCATGACAAGATCATCCATTTAACTTTGACTTTTTCTTTGAACTGTAGAAAAGTTCCTCAAAGTTTATTATCTTGTTTGAAATTGGTCTCTTCACTTGCATTCAACTAACCCCTCCATCTTAAAATGGCTATGATTTTTTTAAGTTGCATAAAAGGTTGAAGAGGATCAACCTGCACATGTGGCTCCTGCAAGGGAGTGAATTAAATTTTTTGCAAGTACTTACTATTATTGGGGAAGTAATAGAAGCATATTGACCTTGAATTGCAATTGCAGGAGGTTTGTTTGATATTTGATAAGTTATATTTAAGGCAAGGTTACTGGCAATGGAGAGAGTGTCAAGCATTCCTTTTATTAGTTATGATGAAGGAATTCCTTCAATGGAATCAGAACACTATCAAAAAAGTTGTACTTGGAATTTCATTTTGTTAAGCAAAAAAATTCATTTGATTATTGTACTCTCTCGTCATCATGTGGCCGACCCCACATAGTAGGATAAAGGCTAGTTGTTGTTGTTGTAGTATTCTACTTCCTCATCAAATTGAATGTATCTCTCATGCTGTTAAATGATTGATGAAGGGCATACTTGAATTTCTTAATGGGTATCAGCTAACTTGCACAATGAATGAAAGCTCAGGAATAAATTTTGGTGGTGTATGCTCCTTTATCAAGCAATAAGAATAACCACTAACAAATAATTTTCTTACCAACCTTCTCAATTGCTAAAGCCAACTTCTTGATGAAATGTTGCTATACCTTGTGTCCTTGTTATTTCCCGTGTTTGCTTTGATACGTTGATACTAAATTGATGGAGTGGTAGGTGATGGAATTATCGAAGATAGATGACTATTTTTATTTGGTGTAGTCTTGATGAAAGGAAGCTAAAGGATGTGCTTTTGGCTTGGATTGGCTTAGAAAGGATGGGACTTTTATAGGTGCTTAGAACTATGTAGAAGAAAATTGCTAATAGGGTAGTTTTGTTTGGAGTTTGAGATATGTTGAGGGTTGAGGTGATTATTTGCGAGGATTAGGAGAGCGAGAGGGCTCGATTATTAGTAGTTTAGGATGTGATTAGATGGTAGGAATGGTGCGTAGAGTTTGAAGACAAGCGATATGGAGTGCGGGGCTTGTGAGGGGTGGTGGGAGCTGGTTCAGAGTTTATGGAGATGGGAGATTGAAAGCTTACAAAGAGTGGGAAGATTTTTGCATGTACTGACATGGGGCAGGATTTATCTCATTTTGATACTTTTGTTTCTTGATCTTATTTTATCGCCATAATTTGATATTGACTTGATTAGTGCTCTTGATTTTATTTAAATTTTATACATTAGAAATCCAATTTTTAAAAGTTAAATTACCATTACTCTCTCATTTTATGTTATTCTATATCATCACTGAATTTATCAAATTAATTTTATGATTGATTGGGTTTTAATTCAAGTATAGGTATTAAATTTGACTTATGTTAAGAAAGGTAGGGGTAGACCTAAAAAGACTTGGTTAGAAAATATTAGGAATGACCTTTCTTTATTAGGTTTAAATGAGAATTTGACTTTTAATAGAACACAATGGAGAAAAAGGATTCATGTAGCCGACCCCACGTAGTGGGATAAAGGCTTGATGTTGTTGTTGTTGTTGTAAGATAATTTTGATCCACAAAAGTTTATGGATTCCTGGGGCAAATTCTATATTCAAATTTAACAAAAGAAATTAAAACAAAAGATTTTTTTTTGCTCATCCATGTTATAAGAACTTTTCCTAAGAATTTATGGTATCTTAAAGTGGATCTTTTATTCACTAATGATCCTACATAATCCACTTAAGTACAACCATTAAAAAAGCAAAGCAGACGAGGCGTCCGCATTGAGTCGCACCTCAAGTCGAGGCCGAAGTCATGCGTATCGGAGCTTACGCCTCGAACCATCCAACGAAGCCTACGATTTTTTCGCACGAGGCGTACGCATCAGAGCGTAACGTCTCGAGGCGTACGCATCAGAGCATAACGCCTCGAGACAGTACGAGGCACCGCTTCATAATTTTTTCTTCTGTATATATGTAAATATGATGCAACCGATTCATGTTCGCGTATTCGCTATAGGATTAGGGCTCCTGTGGTAATTGAAAGGCGAACTGGAGGCGAAGCCGTGAGGGAAAGAGACGAAGCCGTGAGGGAAGGAGACGAAGCCGAGAGTGCAGGAGATGAAGTCAGAAGGAGACGACGCAAGAAACGAAGCCGAAAGCAAGAAATGAAGCCGAAGTTGTGAGTGCAGGAAACGTTCAGGCCTCGATTAGGTCGGAAGAGCAGGTGAGCGGTGTTGTGGGCCTTGACTTTGACGTGTAGTGACGAAAGCTTGAATAACTCCTGATTCGGCTTACTTTCATTCGTCCGCTCGGTACATACTCGGTACTGCTAGGCATCGCTAGGTACCGCTCGGTACCGAGCAAGTATATGCTCGGTACTGAGTGATACATGCTCGGTACCACTAGGTACATGCTCGGTACCGAGCCAGTACTGCTCGGTACCGAGCAAGTATATGCTAGGTACTGAGCGATACATGCTCAGTACCGAGCCAATGCCACTCGATACCACTAGGTACATGCTCGATACCACTAGGTACATACTCGGTACCGAGCCAGTATTGCTCGGCACCGAGCAGTATATGCTCGGTACCGCTCGGTATCTTTCTATATAAATAATTTACGAACTTTAAAGACAAGCAGAATTTCAAAATCTCTTATAATAAAATTTTGTTCCATACAAATAAGAGCAGGTCGAACCCCGTCAGTGGTAGCGCCCACTTGGACCCCCGGCAGACCGGTATATTGTTGTATTCATGTTGTCCTATTGTTGATTTTTTATGTTGATTATTTAATATTTCTATATATTATTAGCATGACTAGTGGCACAAGAAGGAAAGATCCCGCATGGAAATATGGAACTCAAGTTGAAGTGTTAGGCGAAGGTGCAAAAAAGGGATATGTTTACATGAAATATAATTTCTGTTAGAAATGCATAACTGGTGGCGTCAAGAGGTTGAAGGATCATCTAGCCTGCGCTCATGTCAATGTGGGACCATATACAAAAGTACCTGATGAGGTGAAAAAGGAATGTATAGATTATTTAAATAAGTTTGTCACCACAAAGGAGATCACACAAAGAAATATGGAAGAGATGATAGGAAACTCTTCTTACTATTGATCATAGCATGAAGGTTCAAGTACTGGAAGACATCTAGTTTCTTCTGACTGAGGCAGTCGGGGGCCCATGGATAGATTTATGCTAAATATTGATAACGAGGAAAACATAAATATTCAGGATATTCAGCCTCCTACAACTACAAAAGAACTCGGGAACAGAGTTTGTTTGGATATCACCAGATTCACTTATGAAAATGGGATTCCATTTAATGTTGTTAGGAGTCCGTCATGGATCAATATGTTACGATCTGTTGGAAGCTATGGAAGAGGACTACAACTTCCAAGCATGTATGAGCTGAAGACTTAGATGCTGAATGAGGAGGTTCAGACAACTTTTAAAATGGTGGATGATGTTAAGAAGACTTGGATTGAGACAGGAGTGACAATAATGTTAGATAGAGTTAAGACAACCTTTGGAAGCAATATTTGCTTCTGAAGAGTGGGATAAAACTTCATGGGCCAAAAAACAAGAAGGAAAATAAGTTAAAAAGATTGTTATGAAAGATAATTCATTTTGGCGCAGTATAAATTATGCTTTGAAGACAACATGACCATTAGTAAAGGTGCTTAGAATGGTTGATGATGAGAGGGCCCCGGCTATGGGATTTATTTATGAAGCAATAAATAGGGCTAAAGAAGACATTGCAAAAGAATTGGGAGGTCAAGAAAGTGCCTACAAAGAAATATGAGATATTATAAATGACAAGTGTGATCGACAATTACACCAACACTGACATGCTGCTGCGTACTATTTAAACCCCCAATTTCATTATGATAAGGATTTTCATGTTGACAAAGAGGAGAAAACTGGTTTGTATGCATGTATGGACAGACTCATTTCTGAAGAAGACTACCTCAAAGTGAGTGATTAACTTGAGGATTTTCATTTGAAGAAGCGAATGTTTGGATTTAGAGCAGCACGAGCATGCTACAAAACACGATCTCCTTGTATGTTTATAGTTTGTGTATTTATAATTTTAATGTTAATATTTATGTTCAAGTCTTCTACTTCAACCTATATTCATAAAATACTATGTTTGTTTTCATGTAGAATGTTGGTAGGCTCAGTTTGGAGATGATGTTCTTGAATTGAAATCTTTTGCAGTTAAAGTTCTTAGCCTAACGTGTTCGGCTTCTACATGCGAGCGTAATTGGAGCATTTTCAATCAAATTCATACAAAGAGAAGAAATATATTGGCAGCAGATCGAATGAACAAACTAGTTTATGTTATGTTTAACAAAAAAATTGAAAGATAGACACCTTAAATTGCAGAATCAAGGAAATATTGAGAATGAAATTGACCCTTTGCTTGTTGATGAGTTACAATCTGATGCAGAATGGGTTACTCCTAAGAATGCTGATGTTTCTAAAGTTGAAGCAGAAAGAGAAACTCATGTCGATGAAGAAAATAATGAAGCAACTACCTAAGTATATAAAAGAAAGAAACAAAGTGAGATTGGAGCTTCAAAAAAATTCAAAGGTATTCTTAAATATAATGATTTATTTTGTATGTTACTATTGTTTCATTTTAGAGCTAATGAAATATTAACTGATATAGGAGATAAAGGAAAAAATATTATAGATGAAGAAGAGTTTGAGGATAACTTTGACATTAATTATGAAGATTCTTCTGAAGACAATCAAAGTGATGCTGAGCCTGCTTTGGGTCTTGATCCTAAGGGGATGTTTTATTTTTAAGTGACTTTATTTTAAATCTTGTATTCCAGTAATATTATCTTGAAACAAATCTTCAAATTCATAGTTGACATAATATTTTGTTATTTTTGTCATTATTTATAATTTTAAATTAATTTATTTTAATCGTTTTGAGGCTTATGTCTCGATTCGCCTCGAGGCTTACGCCTCGCCTCGCTTAGAAAAAACGCCTCAATTCCCTATTTCGCCTTTTAAAACCTTGCTTAAGTATAACCTTCAATTTATAAAGTGTCCTGCATTTATAGAAAATTCTTCTTTTTTTTTTTATTAGATTTAAGGTATATCAGAACTCTATAAGCTGCTTGAAGCTGAGACTCTTTGGGCTAGTGCATGAATTAATTGTGAGACTCATTGTAAAAATGTATGAACAAATGTGAGATATTTTAATTTTTTAACGAGTCTTTGATATCATCCTTTGTCTACTATCGCTCCTTCATTTGTGTCTAACTTTCAATTTGGTTCAACTGATGTTTCATAAGGCATGAAATCAATCATTTTTATCTCTTTAAATAGGTTTATAACATATTTTTGTTAAGAGACAAATATTACTAGTTCTAGTTGAGACAACTCTATACCTAAGAAGTACTAAAATTTTCCCAACTCTATGATCTCAAATTATTTAGCAAACTTTCTTCTAATTGACTTTTTTTTATTGTCATCACATGTAATAATTATAGCATCTACATATATAATGAGAATTGATATCTTACCATCAATAAAGCATTTTATGAAGAAAGTATAATCCCCTTGGCTTTGTTTGTATCCAACTTCAATCATGGCTTTTGTAAATATGTTAAATAATGCTCTCATGTACTATTTTAAGTTCATATAGAGCTATTGTCAATTTGCACACAATGTTCTTTGCAAACAAGTTATCAACCCCTAGTGTATGATTCATATCTTCTTCAATATCTACAAGGAAGAAGGCATTGTTTATATTATATACTATTGCATAAACCATCCAAAATTAGTCATTAGAGAAGTCAATATACAAACTGTATTCATTGATATAATAGAAGCACAGGTTCTTTGATAGTTAATTTCATGTGGAGTATATCATTTGGCTATTAATCTTGACTTTAGTATTCCAAACGGATCTACCCTATATTTTAGAGAGAAATTCAATTGCTTCCTACTATTTTATTTCCTTTCAGTAGTTCAACAACTTTCAAAGAATGATTTTTTTAGGACATTTATTTCTTCTCTCGTGGCATCCTTCCAATTATTGTCTTCAAATGCCCCAGATGGAGTTTGTGGAATTGGAATAGAATGTAAAGGAAAAAATCATGAAAGGATGTGTCTTGGGAGAAGAAATACAAATGAGGAGTGATTGGTTGATCATTACTGATAACACATCAAGTCTTGAGATTGCTGGAGAGTCTAATTGAGCTTATTCCTTCTTATGTAGACCAAAAGTGATACAAAATTACAAATATTAGATTTATTTTTTTATTTCAAGATGAAAGATGGAGGTTTCATCAAACTTACCTTCCAATTGAGCTTAAAAAAAAAATACTTTACCTTTCATCAAAAGTGACATCCTTTGATGTATGGAATTATTTTACAGTAGGGTGATAACACTTGTACTATTTTTGAGTGGGGAAGTATCTAATAAAGCTAAATTTGAGAGCTCTACAATCTAGTTTACCCCCGTATTATTTGTGAATATGGACCTAAGCAATACACCCAAATCTTTTTTGGAAGATTTTTTTTGAGGAATTTATTTGGGGAAAAATTATGCCAAATAATCTAAAAAAACTTTTAAAGCCAATCCCTCTTAAGGGCATTGTATTGAATAGGTAAGTCACAGTTAGGACATCTCTCTAGTATCTTTTTTATATTTGATTCTAGAGAAGAAGAGTTCTAATGACTTTCAGAATGTGATGATTTTTCTTTTTTATCACTCCGTTTTGTTGATAATTACTAGGATAGGAGGATTGATGAATGATGCCACTTTATGAAATAAAAAAGATAATGCGTATTCAAATTAATCAAGAATATTATCTGTTCAAAATATTTTGATGTTGGTATTGAATTGATTTTTTATCCTGGCAATGGAAATGACGAGGGTAATGTTGACATTAGATTTTCGTTTTATGAGATGTACCCATATCATGCAAGTGCAATGATCAATGAAAGTGATAAATCCAGTGGCTCGAAAGATTTTAGGGGTTTTGGAGGAGTCCCAAATATCAAAATGAACTAATATAAAAGGAGTGGAGGATGTAGAATCACATTCAAGAAAAATAACACGATGAGATTTTATAATTTCACAAGTCTCAAAATAAAAATTTCAAATGGAAGTTATCATACATTATAGAGTTTTAAAGGAAGGATGTCCAAGCATTAAATGATGCTTCCAAATAATTTTATCGTAGGTGAAAATAAATGAGCATTATAACAAATGATTTTTCTTTTCAAGAAGATATAGCCCATCTTTCTATCTAGCTTGCCAATCATCTTTTTGGAAGTGAGGCCCTGAAATATGCAATGATTAACAAAAAAAGATTACCTTGAAGTTGAGGTATTTAACAATTTTATGAATCGATATAAATTTACAGCAAGATAAATAAAATGTAATACATTACCAATGGGTAAATGTAATTGTAAGGAAAATTAAAATGTTTCTTTGACCTATAATAGTTGTTGGGGAACTATTAACCATTTTTATTCCTATTATTAGGACAAGTTTTGCCAAGTGGTCAATGACTCCTAAATCAAAGATCCAATTTTAGGGGGAATTATTTAAGATACTAAAAAAGGTTTTAGGCGCCATATCACTTTGAGCTACAGTGCATAATATGGATGATTTCTTTGAGTCAGATAAAGAAGCTTCTGAGTTTATCAACTTCTTCAAAGTTGAGCCTTTTGTTTAACAAAATAGGCTTTCCCTTTTTGGTTCCCTTATTTGTTTCTACCATAGCTTTGAGGCTTGCTGTGGAGTTAACATTTTTCTTTGATATGTCATTTCTTCTTGTGGTAGTTACACCGTAGATTATCTTTGGAATAAGGCTTTATCCTTCTTTAGGAGAAGAGCATGTGGCGGCAAATCACTTACATTGAGATTCGGTGGTAGTTATAGCAGATGTTTTGAAGACTAGAATGTTAAGCATTACAATCCCTTACTTTTAAGCATATTTGTTTGACGACATACCAAACTTCTTTTGCCGATAAAAACATCTATGGCCCACTAATTTCAAACAAAATGTTATTCTAGAACTATGTCATAATAATGGAATCAACTTCATCATAAAATAATAACTTTAAGTCCTTTAAACTTTAGAGGAAGATCCACAATGTGAAAGATCTTTCTAAAGCCCTTCATAAAGTTCTTCACAATTTGGGACCATTCAAGAAAGTTTCTGCCATTCATACAATATAAAAGCACACAATCCCTGGAGTTTTCTTTTAGCCTGATTTTATACATTTATGATAGTCAACTCCTTGAAAGAGAAGTAAAAAAAAAATCTAACATAATAAAAACAAGGAAAACTCTCGACCAAAAACAAGAAGAAAAGAGAAAATAGGTTAAAAGAAGGAAACATTATCCATGCTATAAAATTGAGTAGAAAAGAAGAATATAAAAAACTACTTCAAATTTTATTACTTACTTTTGTATACATATTGAAGCTATTTATATATTCCTCCAAAAATATTATAAATAAAAAAAGGTAAGTACAAGTTATGTAAAATAAACAAAAAGTACAAAAAAGGTAGGCCATTGGCTAGGTGAAGGGAGAGAAGCACATGGATTACAATCTAAAGGTTAAAAGGGAGAAAATCTAATGACTAAACTCCTCAATCTCTGTGCTCAATAAATATACTACAAATGGTTGCATAGTGGGGCCCACAATTACTCTACTACAACAACAACAATAGTATTAAGCCTTAATCCCACTATGTGAGGTCGGCTACATGAGTCTTTTTTTCTCCATTGTGCCATGTTAAAAGTTAAATTCTAATTTAAATCTAATAAAGAAAAGTCATTTATAATATTTTCTAACCAAGTCTTTTTAGGTCTACCTCAACATTTATTAACATAAGTCAAATCTAATACATCTACTTTCCTAACCGAGTTATCAGAAGGCCACCGTTTTATGTGAACAAACCATCTAAGGAGAGACTCTAATCTTATCTTCCACTGGAACTACTCCAGCCTTTTCACGTATATGCTCATTTCGTATCATATCTCTAAAGAGTAAAGCTACCCATCCACCTGAGCATCCTCATCTCTACAACAATTAACATTATGCTTCTCTTTTAATGGCCCACAATTACTCTACCTATGGCAAAAATTTGGATTGAGTGAATGCAAGGAGGTGGAGTAGGTCCCAACCCAACAAGTATTGCAAACATTGTGACATTTCATATATAACCTCAAACAAAAAAGTTACAAATAAAAAAAAATAATAATAAAAATAAAAATAAAATTAAAATTAAAAAAAAAAAACTCAAACAACAAGGTTCACCCCCTTAGATCGCAAAAGAGAAAAGGACCAAAATGGTCCCTCAACTCTTTGTGAGGGACCAAAATGGTCCACTGCTATATAAAAGTTTTTTAAAACAATACAAAAATACAGTTCTCTAAAAAGCATTTCTACAAAAGTGGCACATACAAACAATAGCAAAAAAAAAATTCTGCCATTTCGAAATTGAAAAGGCGAAGCCGTCGCAAACGAGGCCTTAGTCCCTCGCAAAGAGTTGAGGGACCATTTTAGACATTTTCTCGGTGGGAAAATTATGCCAACATCAAGTCTCTTTGTCTACAATCTCCCCACGCCATCCTATCCATCCGCTCTTTATATATATAATATCTGTATGCCCACAAGTCCCTCAAACGCATTATATCTATTACAATCTCCACATGCCCTCAAGTCCCTCCAATTCATTATGTTGTACAATTTTGAAGCTCAGTGAGAACAATATAAAGAGAGAACCATGGTCAAATGAGAAATACACATTAACAGCAATCTAAAAGAAAAGAAAGAAAAATAATAATAATAATAAACATAATACTTACAAAGAAGACATACCTCATGGCCAGAATCTCCATTTTCAAGGGGCAAATCATCATATACTTTCATATTTTTGAATGATTCCACAAGATTGACATTCAACTTCTCAAAATGACTCAAGTATTCCTCAGCAGCAGGATAGATGCCCCTACATAGAAAAAGAAATCAATACTGAAATGAAAAATGGATGATGCAGAATGATATTAATAGCTCACAAAATGTGTGACCACAAAATTATAGAGTGCAAATGGGCGAAGCCATCCGATAATCAAATCATTTGAATGCAAGAATCCTTCAAACTCCAAACAATCATTCTATTTATAAATTTAAATATGCTAGTTACAAGTGATCCCTCTAGTTTACATGTTAATAAATTTACTAGACTAGACTATAAACTATGATGCTTAGTTAATTATGCTCACTCGAGAAGAATAAAGCTAATTTATTTAAACAAGCAAAGCCCTACGAATAAAATAGTTGGAATAACTGATATTAACAACGTACCATCCAATGAATAGAAAAAAAAAAGTACCTTTCAATGAATAACATTTATTTCGTAGGGAATACCAGCAAGAGCAAAAGATAAAGAGGTGGGCATAACAATTAAGAGATCAAATAGCAGTGATATACAACACTACTTCAATATTATTTATATAAAGTTGGAATAAAACTTCCCTTCCAACATCCATGAACAAAAGGTCAAGAAACAAAAAAATATATGTTTCATCAAGTGTGATACAGAAACAGAATAGCAAAAAGAAACGCAGCTGTCAGCTATTAGCATTTCTGGTAAGTAATTGCCTTATTATGCCACATGAAGTGACCTATCAAGCTGCAATCAAAATGAGACTGACCAATGCAGGGCCTATCACACCCCATGGTTAAAGTGATTTTTAAGATGCAGACATGCGCTACAAAGTATGTCAGTGAACCCAAACCCTGCCAACATAATTATGACACCAAATGTACAAGAAACAAGTATACTACAAAATTCAAGGCAGCTACCAAAGTAATATAAAGCATGTAAAGAACAGGTCAAGAAAATTTGTTGTTTGTGTGCATAGATTGGCTACAATAAGTAGTCATCTACTCCATTATGTCAACAGTATAATGATGAACTCCACAAAGTAAAATTGGGCATGTTCCAGGCACCTTGTCGGTGTAAGAGTTGACTCAACTGCAAGAGCAACCTGCCAGTCCTCAAAAAGATTGGGGTAATCCTCAGGATCAGCCAAGGACTCAGCTGCTCTGGGGTTGACCTTCAGAGAACCAAGAATAACAAATTGAGATAATTAATTTATCCAAGTCCAAACACAATACAGAAGAAAGCTATGACAAAAGGAAAAAAAATTGAAAAATTGAAAAGATACCAAAAAGTAACCTTATTAAGATCATTTTTCCAAATTTCTACAATCTCAGAGACTTTGCTTGGAAGATATGATCGTGCCATCAAAGCTGCTTCTGGAATACGATTGCTGAAAAAGAAAGTGCTCGTAGAATTGTTGATTACATTCCAAAATCACAAAATATTATTAACATAATTTAGTTAGAACTAAGAACTATGTCAACTACTTAACATAAGCATTTTTACCTCTCCACCAATAGCTGGATACACTCTTCCAATTTTCCTAGCATAAATAGACAAAGGAAGGCAACATTGTTCTTTCCACGCCTTTTAGCAAGTGAAGCTAGTCTTGTTATTCCTTCTGCATCTCCAAGTGATGAGTAAAGAAGCAATAGACCACTCAAATCCATTGCATTAGACAAGCAATCCTCAGCCAATTCTAACTGCAAAAGAAGGGAAGTCATCATTAGACAAGTAAGCCTCGAAGGTTGCATTTACTAAATGTTAGAAGCTTTTTAAAAAATATGAGAAAACAATAAATTCATAAAATTAGCTATAAATGATGGTAAAGATAGATGATCTTGCTTGCATAAAGCTTTCTCATGAAAATTAAGGAAGAAATACAATGTTCAAGAAGGTAGCATAAATATCTCAAAATTGAAGATAGTAAAAAAAATTAACCAATTTCACCATGGAATTCGTGGAACTGTTCCAAGAAATTCCCACATTAAAATTAAATTTTATAATCCTAAAGTAATAAGGCCTCATTTGGTAATGCTTTTCAACTGCTTTGTTCATCAAAAGCTTAAATTAATATAATAATTTTGATTTGTTGAAACATATATCAAAAAGCGCTATAAGCACCTCCTACATGACATCACAAATATAGGAAACACACTAGCAGAGCAATTTTTCCAACTCTGTGTGAAGCAACACCTTAATTTTGTATTAAATAGTCCAGCACAGATAATATTACCAAAAGAAGCCTAAATTTTGATTTTTTATCCTTAATGAAATAAATTAACCCAATCAGCATTATGTAGGATCTAATTTAAACTCTAAAAGCTCATAAAAAGCAAGGTCAAACTGGTTATATATATATATATATATAGTCAGGGTGAAAATCTACAACCTTTCCAGATGACATCGCTAGCTTGCCCAACTCTTTCCATTTTGATTCACTCTGAGCTTCAATAGCAATTGCCTACATGCAAATCAGATCGTAATGAGAAACCAAAGGATAGCAGAGAGAAATAAGCGTACTACAAAACGTCGTTTACTTCAAAACATACCCTTGCAATATCAAGTCGTCCAAGCTGTATGGCCAGATCAAATTTGTAATTGGCATCTGTGGCTACTTCCAAAGCATCTTCCTTCATTCCCCGAGACTCCAAGAAATGAGCAACACTATATGAAAAAAAGATTTTTAAGGACAAAAATAATCCCAAGTTCAAGAAAAGTGCCCCAATAAGTAAAAGAAAGTAAAATGTATAGAGTACTACATACAAAGTATTTTCATCTTTTATATGGAGATTGATAGTTTAGAATTTAAACTTTGGTATTCTGGTATGAGTCGTACTATAAATGGTGTAGATGTGATTATAAATAAGAGTTTGAAGGATAATATTATAAAAATTAATAGAATTAGAGATACAATTATATCTTTAAAGATTGTCATTGATGCTAAGATTATTAATATTCTAAGTGCTTATGCTTCTCAAATAGATTTGGATATGTATTCAAAATTAAAATTTTGGAATGATTTAGAATAATTAATACAAAAGATACCTCTTCGAGAAAGAGATTTTATTGGAGAATATATAAATGAATATGTTGGTTGGTAGAGAGAGAGATGATTTTAAAATCATTCATGGTGGCTATGGGTTTGAAACAACTAATAAAGGTGCTAAGACCATATTAGATTTTTTTAGCTTATAATTTTGTAATTGTTAATACCTTATTTAAGAAAAGAGATGTGCAGCTCATCCATTATAAGAATGGATATAGTAAAACTTAGATTGATTATTTTTCATAAGAAAAATAGATATTTTAGATTGCAATGATTGTAAAGTTATTTCAAGTTAAAGTTTATGTATCCAATATCGCTTAAAAAATAAAAAAAATAATAAAAATAAAAAAATATATATATATATATAAAAGCATCCATATATCGCTAATTAGTTAGACTTTAAGATGAAGGAGAATAAAATAAAAATAAGATAAAATGTTGTTCGAAGATTAGATGGGGTATTTAAATAATATTAACAAAAATATTTTTTAGAGTAAGATTCTATATCTTAAGATTTTGTCTGTGCATGAGAAAGCTATTATTATGTGGGAAAAAATAGCTAGTGATATTAAAAATATTATAAAAGATTTGCTTGGAGTATCAAAGGAAAAAGCTCATAATAGTAAAAATAGTTGGTTGTGCAATCAAAATATGCAAGAAAATATAAAAACTAAAAAGACTTGTTATAAAAATTAGTTAACGGGTTAAAAAATCTAATAATTGTGTTAACCCGCCGTATAAAACAAAAGAGAGAAAACAAAAAAAAATTAAAATCAACGTACCTGCCATCCCACGCAGTCGCACGTCGTCGCCGCATTTCGCACGTCGACGAAATATAAAAACTAAAAAGACTTGTTATAAAAATTGGTTAACGGGTAAAAAAAACTAATAATTGGAAAAATATAAAGAAGCTCGGAAGGAGTCTAAGAAAGCAATATGCAAAATAAAAATTTTAGCTTTTAATGATTTATAAAATAGATTAGATACTAAGGAGGGCGAAAGATATATGTATAAGTTAGCCAAACAAAAAGATAGGAGTAATAAGGATTTAGTTCAAGTGTATTAAGGATGAAGATAAAAAAGTGCTTTTATTAGAAGATGATATTTAACAAAGGTGGATGAGATTTTTTGCTAAACTTTTCAATGAAGATTGTGAGAATGCAATTACTTTAGTGACTTTAGCACCTTAAATGAAATAAAGATCTTTATTTTTATCAGTGTATTAGTAAAATCAACGTTAGAGAGGCATTAAAGAAAATAAAGTGTTGAAAAGCTATTGGATCTAATGATATTCCAATAGAGGTGTGGAAATGCTTAGGAGATTAAGGAATTTCTTGGCTTAGGGGTAGTTTGGTTAACTATAAAGTGAATGCAACGTAAAGTTAATATCTGATGTTGTTTGGTTGTATGTAAAGTGAATGAAGGAAAAGTGATTGTTATGTTTGGTTGGATGTATGCAAAGAAAAGTAAAATCCATGTACTCTCACCGGAGTTCTGTTGCATTCTCGACCCCACGACCTTTCTCTAGTCATCCAGCTATACAGCAACACAAGGCCATGCTTTAGCAAGACGTTCGCATTTGAACTGGGCAGAATCGAGGCATTGGTGGTCGAACTTGGTGGAATATGGATAATTGGGCACGACCGAGACGTGCGAAAATGTGATCGCCATCATCAATTTAAACCCTGATAGCATGGAAACCACCTACGAGGTCCATCTGGTCTACCTCTTGCAAGTCACGAATTTAGCGGACGAGAACAGAGCCATGAAACTTCACTAGACAAAACACCATCTTCCTTTTTGTTGAATCATGGATGAAACACCACCTGCGGACCGAACTACATCGGACAAAACTCACTATGTGGACGGAACTCCATCAACTGCGAAAATCCATTGGACGAAACCAGGGCCGGATGGGACTAGTTCGACGCTTCAAGAGTCAAAGAGACGAACGAGACACAAGCTTTTTCGAATCTCAGCGGACGCTTCTCACCAATGCCGGCTCCAACTTCCAACTCGGAATAAATAAAGATGAGGAAGAGATGAAGATGGTTCCCGCACTGTCGTCCCGCGTGATTTTCTTTTTTGCACAAAATTGGGTGGGTTTACTTTACGTGTGAAATGAGGTGCAACCGGAAATTAGGAATACTTTGGATTTTATTTTATTATACACTCCCTCCAACCAAACACTATAAAGTGAGAAAATCAGGGTATTTCTTTTACACTGCATTCCATTTTCCTCCACCCAAACAGCCCCTTACTAAACTTTTTAATATTATTATGAAGACAAAAGATGTGAGATGAGTGGAGAATGAATGTGTTGATTACTATTTTTAAGAATAAAGATGATGCACAAGATTGTGCGAATTATAGAGGATTTAAGTTAATTTATCATACTTTAAAACAATAGGAGAGAGTTATGGAGTATAAGTTGCAGCGTGATACTTATGTCTCTCAAAATTAATTTGGATTTATGCCGGGTAGGTCTACTATGGAAGCTATACATTTATTAAGAGGTTTGATAGAGAAGTATGGAGAGAACTAGGAGGATCTACATATGATATTTATTGATTTAGAGAAAACATATGATAAAGTTCCAAGAGAAGTGTTATGGAGAGTTCTAGAAAAGAAAGGGGTTAATAAAGCTCATATTCAAGTCATTAAGGATATGTATGCAGGAGTTATTACTTGTGTTCATACACAAGGTGGTTTGACCAAGTATATTCCTATTTCAGTTGGATTACATCAACGATCAGGTTTAATCCCATATCCTTTTGCATTACTAATGAATGTTCTCGCTAGAAATTTGCAAGAAGTTGTACCCTGGCATATGCTTTTTGCTGATAATATTCTTCTTGTTGATAAGACTAGAGAGGAAGTTGCAGGTAAACTTGAAATATGGAGGTCAGGCTTAGACTCTAAAGGCTTTCGTTTGAGTAGATCTAAAATTGAATATATGGAGAGTAATTTTAGTAACAATAGATGTAGTGGGGGGGATTGTAACTTTGGACGATCAAATCATTAATAAGAATACACATTTAGATATTTTGGGTCTATTGTTCAGAGTGATGGTGAAATAGATGAGGATATTATTAGTAGAATTCAAGTTGGATGGTTGAAATGTAGAAATGCTTCGAGTTTGTTGTGTGATAGAAAAGTCCCCCTCAAACTTAAGGGAAATTTCTATAAGATGGTGGTGAGACATGCAATGCTTTATGGTACAGAATGTTGGCCATTAAAAGAGAAGCATAATATTAAGTGTTGCAGAGATGAGGATGCTCAGGTGGATGAGTGGGTTTACTCTTAGAGAAATGATACGAAATGAGCATATACCCGAAAAGGTTGGAGTAGCTCCAGTAGAAGATAAGATTCGAGAGAGTCGTCTTAGATGGTAAATGGCGGCCTTAAGATGACCCGATTAGTAGATGTATTAGATTTGACTTATACTAAGTAAGATAGAGGTAGACTTAAAAAAACTTGGTTAGGAAATATTAGAAATGACATTTCTTTATTAGATTAAAATGAGAATTTGACTCTTAACAAAGCAAAATGAAGAAAAAGGATTCATGTAGCCGACCCCACATTATGGGATAAAGGCTTGTTGTTGTTGTTATTATTAAATCCTTCGATAAGTAAAAGAGATAAAATCTTTCAAGCACATGGGTTCTAGTTAACTGCATGCCTAGATAAAAGTTCCATGCAGCCTCTCCAAAGCATTAATAGAATGACTATTTTAATTTCAGCCCCATAATCACGTCCAGGTCAAAAATAGAGGTAATAATACCATATACCATATAAAGCCCGCACCAGCTTCTTTATAAATGCATTTTAAGTTTCTTAAACAGTAGCATGCTTGTTTGGAATCTAAATCACATTTCCATGCATTATTCAAAAATTAATTATGCACGTCAACTATGGCTGCTATTAAATAAAATTGATAATAACTAGAAAATAAGTTGCAAAATAAAGAACTAGTTTTAATTATACAGTTAACGTTTGCATAAAATTATTAAAATACAATGGAAAAAAAATACATGAATGCACTTTGTAAAAATATCCTACAAACAATGACCAATTTAAAAAATACTATATTTTAAAAGGAAAACATATATTAAAATTAAGAATTAAAGAGTTTTAATAAAAGCTCACAGCAAATGAAAAAGATGACTTCAATTAATGATATATGGCTTCGAACATCATTTGGTACGTTTGAATAGAATTCATGGTCCTAATTAACCTTCAAGAAGAAAATGAAGTACCTGTTGAGATGCTCCTTGGGAATTGAAGGTAGAACTTCACCTGCACGCTCCAAATCTCCACGCATAACCAGTGTTTTATACTCAATCAAACTAAGGAGCAATGAGTAACCAATGATGCTGCATATGAAAAGAAAAACAGTTGAGTCAAATGAATTGAAGGTAGTGATTAATGCTACAAGGAACACATCCCGTGAGATCATTTCAATATGCTTACTTGAACTCCTTATCAATGAGATACACCTTACTCTGACTGGCTAGATACCCAAGCAAATACATAGGCCGGTCCAAGTGAAACATTGTTGTAACCTAAGACACAAAAACTCAAACATCCGTAAGTTATGAGAGAAAATGGATAATACAAGTAAAAATTACAACATAATGAACATTTAATGGCATACCTCTCCACCAACACAATAATTCAGTCGCCAGGAATAGTTATTATAGATGAAACAATCTCCAACCCAGATGCCAGTTCGAACCCGCTCATTTATTTGATGCTGAAGTTCAAAAGCATCCTCAACCCCTTGCTCATCTGCAGGTACTCCACTATCCAGATAAGAAGAAACTATTTCTCTCTGTGAAAAATAAAATAAAATCCAATATCCATGAAAAGCAACACACAAGATCTATAAACATGAGCTAGTACAAAGAAAGAAACAGGTTAGAGGTAAATAAATATTACATTATTAAAGCTGCTGAAGAAAGCAAATTAAAACAACTGGTATGTTAAAACAAAAAACCAAGAACCAATGAACTTACATTGTACTTCAGAATGTAGAATGATGAATCACTGGCAATGGTAATCAGATCACCACTATCTGCCCAATAAAGATTCTGAAAACATACACAATGATAAGAAAAAATGGTAGATCCAGATATTTAAGGCATAGAAAAGAACCAAACATTGCAAGGATCAAACCTACCTTAACATTAACATCAATACGGCGTATCAGTCTGCACTCCGCCCAATCATAAAAGCAAATAAAATCATTCGAGCACATTGCCAATAGAGTTCCCCCAAAAATGCGCTCAGCAGAAAAGGTTGGTCGTATACTCTTCTTTTCCTGGACAACAACAAAAACTTCAGTATCACAGCAACAGAAAATAAAAAAGAAAGCAATTCACAACTTCAAAGGTGAAAGAGATTTACAAATAAAACCATCACAAATATGACGCCAAATGGCTCTTCACATGCAAAAAAAATTTTTTTTTGACAGACAGAGTAACATCAATGTTTCAATTTATTAAGAACCAGAAAGAAAAAAAGTCGACATCAAAATTTAGATGACAAAACAAATGCCTTAAAGATGGCAAAAACCAATCATTTGAAAATCAGCTAAATAATGGAAAAGTGACAATAGGCTTTCTACAAGTTAATGACAGTTGTTATTAAATTGGGAACCTAAAAGTTTAGATGAACCAATCAAATTCAAGGGAAAAAATATCTGTAAGAAAATGGAAGGGTTATGGTATCAATGAAAGTAACAATTGAATAAATAATGGTCAACAAAAATTTATACCAAAAAAAAAACCTTAAAACTACAAGTTTTGAACACAATGGCTATGCAAACTTTAACAAGGCATAAGGTAAAGCTCATGAACTTCAGTTTTGAGGATCTAGCCGACCAATCCAACGCTAGACACAAGGAACTGAAAAAGAGACAAACCTGGAAATTTTTACCAAAAATCTTAATCCTTGAAGTACTCTCTCGAACTGCATATTCACCGTCAGAAGACCAACAAAATTCCAATGCAGATCCAAAGGATCTATTTCTCCAAGCCAAAGCAGTATAAATAATATATTCGCCATCTCCGCAAACAACAACAAATCTTCCATTTGGATTATGCTTCAAATTCTAAACAAAACATAAAAGGAAGCTTTAGTTCATGTTTAACTGAAATGAAGAGTAACGCAAATCACATTTCAAGACGTCTTTACTTGATTTTCCTTTTTTTTTTTACAAAGCAGATCCAAAGAATCTATTTTGCCTAGCCAAAGCAGTATAAATAATACATTCACCATCTAAACAAATAAAACAAATCTTCCATTTGGAATATATTTTAAAGTATAAACAAAACAAGAAAGGAAGCTACAGTTTTTAATGAAATGAAAAGTAATGCAACTTACATATCCGAATATATTTAGAGGGGTGGGGGGTTTGTGATTGGTTGCTGGGCAACGAATTTAACATTTCACCTAAAGAAAAGCTTACTAATTTTTTCCAATATGAGCATAATATCCAATCACATCAACTAACAGGAAGATTCCTGACAAGAAAACAAAATTGTAGGATATTCAAAACTTAACTGAAATATCCCCAGTTAGACTCTATGGATGGTGTGTTGGGGGTGACGAATATAGAATTTCTTCCAAAGAAAAGCTTGATATTTTTTCCCAACAGAAGCATATCCAATCACCAGGTAAAACTTTGTAATGCATATTGTAATATAACCGGTTTAATCTGACTAGTTCAACGGTAAAACTCTGTAATGTATATTGTAATAACCAGATTAATCTAGCCGGTTCAATTGAACCAGCCAGCCCTAACTTCTAAACCGCGCGAGTACAAGCAGAACCTAGAGTAGCACAAGGAAGCTGGGCGGACCGCACGCAAGCTCAGGACCAGGCTCGGTTCAAGGTTCAAAGCGAAGGAACATGTACAGAATGAAAGTAAACGACTTCTCTCTAAGTATAACTCCCTCTTCATTCATTATCGCTAAAGAAGCAAAACTCATAAGAAAAGGCAATGAATGAGAGGAAGAAGAAGAAAGGAGGTTAGGTTATCATTTTATTTCATTTCTATCTAATTTATTCCATGAAATAGTTTATAAAACAGTAACTAATGTCTCCCTGAAGGTAAAGGAAGAAAAGTCGAAGGAGAAAGAGAAGAATTTGAGATTTTGGAGTTATTCCACTCTCTAATGGTGGAAGAAATAGTAAGTGTTAAATTATTGATTTTATTATTCTTAGCACAATAATTATATTGTTATTTCTCTAATCTAAGGAGAAAAAAAATATTATTTTGGATAGGAAGAATTCAAGTGGCATAATTTATGATGCAACAGCGAAAGAAGGGAAAGTTCATTTGGAAGAAAATATTTTGTGAGGTAATTTTATATTAATAATAGTGTATTAAATTGTGAAGGAAATTTGATGATTTCTTTTGATGATATTTGAGGCAACAAATATCATCCATATTAAACTTTAGTATTAATTAAGACATTGTGTTGTATTGTTAAAAGTGGAAGATTTTATAATAAAACAAATATTAGAAGTCAACTTCAAAAATTGAGAAATTTGGAAGGATTTGAATGCGAAAGGAAATAAAATGGGAATTTCAATTGTTTTACGACAGTCAGATTTTCTTTTATCTTATATCAACTACTTTTTAATTATATAATTGCTACATGATTATAGCACTATATTCATTTGATGGTTATTATATGAATACATTATTTGAGAAGGATAAAAGAAATAGAAAGGTGAAGTATTTGCTACATGATTTCTATAAAACATAGTAATACATCTAAAGCGTTTAACATAGTACAATATTAAATATAAAATTAACTCGACGTTGATTAAATTATGGAGATATATATATGTGTGTGTGTGCGCGCGCGCGCGCGAGAGCGTGAGAATATTCTTACAAATTATGATAATAAGTGAAGAAAAATGGAATAAATTAAATAATGATTTAAATGAAAAGGAAAGTAATTAAAAGAAGGAAAAGGTATATGCATGCAAAAATTACACCGTATGGTACTCAATGGGGAGGCAACGTACCCGTGCACGTTCAATGGAAAAGGAAATGAAAATGGAAATTATTGTACATTTATTGGTACATTTAGACGGTGCTCATGTACTAATGGAAATGGATTAAATATCAAATGAAAATGAAAGGAATGTTAAGTGGAAATGGACAAATGAAACAGAATATGAAGTAATTTAAGTGAAAAATAAATTATAAAATTTATGGTATATGAAAGAAAATGCATATGTTACTAAGAAAGATAAATAAAAAAAAATATGTTTGTTTATTTTATATGACTAACTGTTGTATATGAAATGGTGAATAACCACTAATATTACTTAATAAACTCACTCTATAAAATTAACTTTTTCAGGCAAGTCTCTTGATAAGTAAAAATGGCTGAAAGAGAAAATTGTGTACAAAAGACGACACTCAAATGAAAGCAAGTAAAATATGTTTATGTTTAAATGCATATTCAATGTATAAGTTGTGTTAGTGACTCTTCAATGTTTGAGAAATATTAGTCATTACTGTCATGTATAATAGAGGAAAAATGTATTAACCGTCCGACTGTTCGTTTATGCCTCGTTAATTCGATTTTTCTAGGCCGGGTCGTAATGCATGTGCATCAAATTACTGTTACGTGTAATTGAGAAAAAATGTATTAATCGTCCAACTGTTCATTCCTATCTTGTTAATTCGAGTTTTCCGGGCTGAGTCATGACACATGTGCATCAAATAACACAAAGATTCTTGATAAGCAAAACTAAAATTTTGCAAAAAATGCAAATCATAGAAGAAAAGCATTTTTTTCAACAGCTGGATATTCTTATGCATAACTGAAGCATCCTCATCCAAACTTTAGGGATGATTGATATCAAATTCAATTAATATCTTCATTTTATGTAAATGCCAATGGAAAGAAAACACCAAATCTCCAAGTTGTAGAATTTTTTATAGAAGTGCTTCAGTAGAGCAAATGAACCAATGTACTGCATTAACCTAGTTCTAGCTATGAACGTAGATGTTGAAATTTATTGTCGTGAGTAGACAAATTTGATGCTCTTGCCTAAAATAATTTTCAGCCCCTCGAAAGCATAGGCCTTCTAAATATTGTCTTTCTCAAGTGTCTTAGTCTTACCATGTGAAAGCATATCACCAGAAATAGAGTTGTAATGAGAAAAACCATAAATTAAGCACTGTTTCAATCAATACATAAGGTGTATATAACCTTACCGTTTAATCAACTTCCAGCCTCAGTGATTGCATCAATTTTCACAGAAGCTTTTAGGGAAATTCATATACTTTCAGGAAAAACGTAAGAAAAAAAAAAAAGAATGTAGCATGGTAGTTCAGAAAAAACTTCTACACATACTTGTGGGTAAAGGTCGCAGCTTCCCAACTCCTTAACAGCCAAAGGTAATCTTTCTCCATCCGTAACCTGAAAGGTGGATTTACTTGTAAGCATTTCATAAATGACTCCAATAAAGCACAGCTACAACTGCAATAAAAATTAGGTCACATATTTAGCAACTTACATCATTATCTGATCCAACACTCTTAATATTCACAGTTTGAATTTCATTATGCTTGGCCCATATAACCTTCCCACCGCTGTCCATACTAGCAACTGGCACCTCCCGGCCAAGTTTAATCATGATACTTCCTTCGTCATAGCCAATGACCACTCTGCAAGCTCAAACAACAACGTAAAGAAGAAAATGAAGCAGGACAAATTTTTTTCAACAAAATCAAAGTCATTGAAAATCCATCTAAAGTAACTTTTAGACATGCACATTCCTGCATGAAAGAAAGTATTTTATATGGACTCACTATGGTTGAACAATAGCATGACGCATCATGTTTTCATTACTACAATAAATAAGAGGAAGCTTGTGAAAGCAATAATTTCAAAATATAAAAAGGAGAAACCGAGAACTTCATACATTTACCTCCTTGATCCTTTCATATATCCAATTGCCCAAACTCGCTCCAAGCCATAGTTTAGTGTGTTCTCGAGCCTAAAAAGAAATTCAAAAAAGTTAAGTTCATGAGGATCAAATCCCTAAATTCAAATGCCAATCAATTAAGATTCTTCTTTATCAGACAAAAGTGCATGTGGAATGATGAACTTCATATCAAACATTGTAAACAGCATAAAACTGAGAGAATGAGATGCCATCAATGAAATATGGCACAGCTTAATAATTAGCAGAATTCTTGAAAACAAATGCCACTATTGACCATCTTAATGTTCATAAAATTTGATTATTGTTCCACAGGTTTGCACCAGTAAGACATTCTCCGTGAGTCCTATAGTTCTTTTGACATCAGCCATGCTTATAGTTCCATCACACCACAGACAAATTCACGGTGGACAGCAGAATGTTTTGTTGTAGCGGTTTGAGGACAACTTGGGGAAAAGGGGTACACAACTTAAGAGAAAAATAGGTGAGGAAAGGCTACACAACCCCCTAAGGAAGGAGTGAGGAAGAAGGGATAGAGAGAAGATGGGAACTAATCCCAAATAGAAGGTCAGCAGTATGGAACATAGGAGATATAGTCTTAGTGTAATGATTCTTAAATGAATTAAACTTGAGGGAATGGGTACAAAATTGAAGGTTGCTTATGAGGGTTTGTGCGCCATGCCCGTCTAAACAGATCAGCATTAACAAGACCACCAGGAGCAATTTTAACAGTTAACGGTTCCATAAATCCCACTCGGTCCTTCCTCTACGGAGGGGAGAGGAGATAGTAGAAAAAGACACATAATCCAAGGGGGAGGGAGAGAAAATGTGTACACAACCTAGAGAGAAAGAAGAAGAGGAGATGAGAAGGGAACTCAAGCAACAAAAATTTAAGTTGTATTCTCATTTTCATATAAAGAATATTCTATTTTCATCCATATGTCCTTGTTTCTTTTGGAACTCAATATTTCAAAACTTAATGGTCAAAGTATAACACAAACATTTTAGTTAATAAATAATATCGCCAATATCGAAGGTGTAATAGTATGTATTTTGACTCATTTTCAGGAGTCATTATAAGTTCAAATCGCAAATTATTTTCATCATAACATAAATATTATAGTGATTTAATTACACTAATCAAGAAATTGACACTTGTCAGGGTATTTTAGGATCGTCATGCATCCGTTTTGCAATCTAATTTCACCAAAAATTTATAAATAAAATGAGTTGTTTAATAAATATTTTTCTATAAATTTTGTAGCCCCAAAAAATTTTATATGAGCTTTATGCTGAAAATTAAATAATTATATTTATATTATATTATTATTTTATTATAAAATAAAATATCTGAAGTTACTAAAGTAATTAAAATTCCTTTTCTCTTCTTCAAACAACTTAACAGTGAACCAAAAACAAATTTAGGAAAAATAAGAGAGAAGAGAAAATGTTAAGATTTGGAAACAATAGAGCGATTATCATCCGTCGACCCTTTTGTAAAATTTGTTCATCTCATTGTAAGAAACATTTATCCTATTACTGATTTCAATAATTTGATATTTTTTTTAGATTTTTTCAGTTAAATTTATATTTATATTGATAAAAAAATGAGGATAATTTTGTATTATTAAACTTTCATCGCATAACTTTTTACATGTTAAAGAGATTGAATGTTTTGAATGTTTATATTGGGATTTTTTGTCGGATATTTTAAAAAATCAGCATTTTTTATCAATTCAGAAATTTATTTTGACATATAAAAATAATGTTTTGGTTCAATTAAAGGTTAAAAATATTGTTATATATGATCTCTGATAATTTGATTTATTTCTGAAAATATAAATTTATGCTCAGTAGGGTTTTTGTTGTCTGACTTTAGGACATTTTGACACTTTCTGAATTAAATCCAATTAAGCTTTATTTACTGCAATGCATTGAAAATGAATGTGGTTATGTGATTGAATAATAATTGATCGTTATTACTGTCATAGTACTGTGATAATAATGTGTGTAAAAAGCAAGTAAAGACTGGTTGAACCGTTGATTGGAATTGATTGATCTGTACAAAATGGTGGGCCTACGGGCTTTCCTTTAAATATTATGGTAGGGTGTTATCATCTACTGATACAACAATACGACGTTTGGGATTTCTAAGGAGTTATTATGCTGACGGGCAAAAAATGACGACTCTGTTTACTGAGCCAACATTTATCAACTATCTATTACTAATTACTGAAAAATATTATAATAACTAGAACTTCTTACTTGTTTAAGTGTGACCACCAAAATGCATGTTAAAAATTCATTATTACTGTACGGCTTTACTGATACTATATTGATTTATTGTCATTGTACATATTTACTATTACTGCAATACCTTACTATTATTGCCATAGATTTTAGTGCCGTTGTCGATACTATAATGATATTGTTACTGATATGGATATCGATACTGTTTGATACTACTACTTATTTAATGTTATTGTCACTGCTATTGATTCACTATATTAATGTTTAGCATGTGATATATTAAGCATGTGATATACTGAGCATATAATTAAGATACTAATATAGAATGACTGGATAACATAAATATATTATTATACTTTTATTGCATTGATATGATTTAGAAAGTCTTTACTGATGTTTTGATTTTACTGCTTTATACAATTTATTTATTAATTGATAGTATTGATATGATAATTGTTTTAATGATTCGACACCCGTACTAGTTTATTGATTTATCCATTGCATTGTTTTATTGGCTTCTGTATTGCATCATTTTACTAGTTAAAGACTTTACTGCTATTGCATGTGAGTTTTACTATTTTTTCACTGATTCAATGATCATATGAATGCTACTGCTATAATATGATCGTTGACATGCATATTACTCATTTACCATGCTTTGAGTTCAGCTGTAGGTTTTGATGACATGTTGGGTTTTTTAACTTATTATATGTGATTTAAATGATTCCAAGTCATGGAAGAAATTCAGGAGTGTGAAGCTAATGAGGTCAATTTTTTTTTAATTATTCTTTTGTACTCGAAAATGGAAGAATATGTTATGATTATATGATTCATGAGTATTGTATATAATTTATTTTTTTAATCAATGAATATAGATGTGTATTGATGTTTTGAAATACAAAATTTGTTTCCACTTTTTATTATTAATAGATGAAATTAGATAGAACTAGTTGTTGTATGATTAAAGATAAAAGAAGGAATTCTTTTAAATTAAATTCTGGGCGTTACAGAAGGCTTGTATAAACTATCATTTATGCTTAGCTTCATCCAATTTCCTACTAAAGGATGTTATACCATAACCTTCTCAGCTTAACATTCATACAATTTCAACACTAGATGCATCACAAGAAACCTTAAAACCTATTAAAATAAGCCAACTCAAGTGTAAGTGTATTTCTAAATCTCTTTCTTATTTTAGGGTAAATATGGTCAACATATTTAGTCCACTTAAAATCCCTTTTTCCGAATAACTAGTGTTTGGAGCTGTAATCATATTAAACCCTTTAATGACTCATTTATAAAAAAATAGTCAAACCAAAAAAAAACTTTGAATATCATACATATTAATAATTTTTATCCATTCATTCATTTATTTGATCTTATCAAAGCTAATAAATAATCAATCTCCAGAAACAATAAAACCTAGAAAAATCACAAAATTACGTCACAAAATAACGTTTCTTTGGACTATGGTACATCTTTTAGTTTATAAAACCTCAAATACCTTCAAAAGCCTAGAATGATCATTTATGTCTTGAGATAAATTAAATATCATCAAAGGAAAATGTTAGCATTTGTTCGAATCTAATGCAAGCATAAAGCATTCATGAGTGCTGAAATACAAAAAGGTGGCATCTTCCAATAAACATCAAATCTTGAACTAAACTTTAACCTAGTGAGTGCGGCTTAAGAATATTTAATAATCGCATAATGCAATAGCGGTTCTTCAAATATATTGAAGTATTCATTAGCAATTTTAATCCTTTGCTTTAATGAATTAAATTTATCAAGCAAAGTATCATAATATTAAAAGAAAATATTTCTCTAATAAAATTCTTTCATTTCAGTCCAAGACAAGGTTTAAAATTGCGTAAATAAGCCTCGAGGCGTTTTTCATTTCTCTAATAAAATTCTTTCATTTCAGTCCAAGATGTAGCCTTCCCAACCTCTCCTTCGTATTTTCATGTTCATTAAATAGATTTTAGCTTTATCAATTATTTTCTTTTTTTACAACTCACATTTCTTGTTCATCAGATATGGTTATTTATTTAAAGTTATCTAAATCTACTTATACAGCAGGAGCGAGAGACATAGGAGAGGGAGCTAATTTGGGGGTTGATTTGAAAGGGATTAATTAGAAAATATTTTCTAATTGAAGATGGTAGATTTGGGGGCTAATTAGCAGGGAATTAATTAGAAAATTTTTTTCTGATTGAAGAGGGCATATTTGGGGGCTGATTTCAAGGGGATTAATTAAGTAATGTTTCCTAATTGAAGAAGGCATATTTAGGAGCTGATTTAAGGGGTGATTTGGCAGGGAAATAATTAAGGAAATAGTGCAGATTTGGGAGACAATTGGGGGAGGGCTATTTGGGTATTTGTTGGTCATTGTTTGCTTTAAGTAGGTGATTTTTCTATGGTTATGGGTATGTCTTATTTGTTGAATTTAGTTTATTCTTAGGTTATTTGGACTCTATCCGGTGGCTGGGGATTTGGGAGAGTCGGATATTCCTCTCCAATTGAAGATCCAATTGTATCTTGCATTTCTCTTTATAATTCTTTCAATAAAAATTACTTTTGGGCGTTCTTCTTCACAATTTTTCATGTTTCATCCACTTATTTGGTGAACAGAGCATCCACTTCCTATTAAATTGGTATCAGAGTGATGTCCTTTGCTAAAATTTAAGTCTTCATTGTTGATTTTTGTTGTATTTTTCTTCCCACCTTCTTGATTTTCACCATTTGAAGACCAGATTCGCCAATTTTTGTTGTTTTTCATGATTTAGAAACTAAATCTATGAACGGTGGAGAAGAAGATGGAGGTGTTGGAAGGCGAGACAGAAAATCTCAAGGCCAGAGTGGAGAAAAGATAATCCAGCATGGAAGGGAGGATCTCATCCATAGAGAACCGCTTCAAAAATATGGAAGATTTGATGAAGTTGATCGAAATGCAGTAAAAAACCTCACAGGCAGTTCCGAGGGCTAAACCAGAGGGGAAGGAGATTTTGAAGGACAATGATGAAGTAGAGAATATTTTCCAACAATGACCACCACAGGGGGGGGGGGCTCCGTTGACGGGCAAATCGGGATATTTCGAAGGAAGGACAACAAGGAGGGAGGAGGACAAATCCTTTGGGAGACTACCCAGGCATGGGAAGGGGTGTAAGTGAGCCGAACTGGCTCAAGCTCGACTCATTAACGAGCTCACAAGCCAAGCTTATCGAGCCAAGAGCTCGAGCTCAAATCCGAGCTCTTTTATTAAATGAGCTCGAGTTCGAGCTTGATGAGACCCGGCTCGAATCATTATTAATATTAAAAAAATTAATAATTAAATAGAACAATATTTAACAAAAAATAGGATTTGGGGCAGCAGAAGATCAGGATTCAATATTAGCAGGAGAAAATCGGGATTTGGGCGAGAGAATGAATGTTAATATGTTATAAAATAAAAAAGCTTATGAATGTAGTAAAAAAACGAAACATTAAAGCATTGAATGCCTTTAATGTATCCTGCAACAACTTTTTTTTTTTTTTTTGGAAAACGAACCGAGCAACTCAAAGCATTTAGCAACTGTTCATTAATTATTTTTTAAAAAATTACTCTTCACCCAATAAAAAAATATCCTTCTTCATCTTCTTCTCGGAAAACGAACCGAGCTCTTAAGCTTCTTCACCATGTCGCTAAGCTCCAAGCCTCGAACAGAGCATAACTCCGTGAAACGCGACCACGCCTCTTCGTCGATGTCCTTTCTTCCTCTTTCTCCAGTGAATTAAGTGGGTTGCTGAAGGCAGTCCGAGCTTGCGAGTTGATCTCGAGCCCGCAAAAACTCAAGTGAGCCGAGTTAAATGCGAACGAACAAGGTGCTCAACGTCGACGGTGGGCTCGACTACGAGAATCGGGATGTGGGAATTCTAATTCAAGTGTGAAGTTGAGCTGCTTGACGAGCTGACCTGCACTACAACAAGTCGAGCTCGACTTGGTGTTGGCTTTCTAACTAACGAGTCGGACTCGATAAGGTCACTACTCAACTCGACTCATTTACACCACTAAAAAGATGTCATGGTTGGGCGAAGCCATGAGGTCTAAATCATCTAAGTGAAGAAGGGAGAGATTCATCTCCAGTGAATTAAGTGGGTTGTTGAAGGCTGTCCGAGCTTGCGAGTTGATCTCGAGCCCGCAAAAACTCAAGTGAGCCGAGTTAAATGCGAACGAACAGGGTGCTCAACGTCGACGGTGGGCTCGACTGCGAGAATCGGGATGTGGGAATTCTGATTCAAGTGTGAAGTTGAGCTGCTTGACGAGCTGACCTGCACTACGACAAGTCGAGCAACAGCCTGTGGAAGGGGAAAAAGTTGAATATGTCAGTGTTTAAAGGGGAAGATGCTCAGGGTTGGCTATATCGGGTGGAGCGTTACTTTGCGATCAACAGCCTGTGGAAGGGGAAAAACTCATAGCGTCAAGGTTATGTTTAGAGGGAAAAACTATAGCTTGATTTCAGTGGAGGAAGACTCGATATCTGACATAGATGTCAATGGCACAAAATAGCGGGCCATGGTGCACGGCACAACGCGGTGCACCTGCGGCGCTATGTGTATGGCGCGCACTATTTGTGTCACATGCGCGCCATGGCGCACGGCACAAAATAGCACGCGCAAGTGTTTTAAAAATTTTTTAATGTAATTATAACTATTTTTTATATTTATTTTTTTATTTTTAAGATAATATATTTTCTAATTTTTAAATATATTAAAAGTGTTAAAATAAATGTTAGATTGCATATTTTTATCTACTTAATGTTATTTGTTTTTATTTAAATATATTTGAGTTGTATGAAGGAGGGGGCATCTATACGGATGTTCTTAACCAACTGAGCGTCGTTATCTCCCCAAAAGTCTGGTTATGACCTAACGGATCCTGGTTGGGTCTATGATGTGGATGGTAATGGTCTTGAGGTGGTCCGTAGTTAGCACGAGCTTCTTTGACATAAGGGAATGGAGGTCTAAAAGGCGTGTACATTACAGGATTTCCTAGCCTTTCAATGCTATCAAGCCGCTCACCAGTTTGGCGTCTAAAGTCCACTAAATAAGTTTGGGTGTTTCTAATTTGTTGAGTGACCGCTCCTAATTGACCCACAATAAGGTCCAAAGTCGCTTAAATGTGTTCCAGATCCATGGGTAGACACTGGGGAACACTTAGGATTGAAACTGGATAAGGGCAGAACCTAAATGCAATGTTATACTCACTAAAAGGTCACTAGATGGTGCAGGAATAGTGTAGTTAGCAAGCTACACTAGTGGTGTAAGTAACCTAGGCACTTAGAAATGTCGTAGGGTTGAGAACATCACTTAAAACACTTATGTAGTAGTCTAATGTTCACTAAATGAGTGCAGGAAATGCATGGACAGCAAGCAGAACAGTGAATTAAATTATTATAAACGATGATATGCATGCAATAATAAAGATTAAGGTTAAACAAACTCCTAGGATGACTTCTAGAACATGTTATGCATGCCTACTATGCTCTGATACCAAGATGATATGAAACTACCAGGAGTTAGCAAGAAATTAATTAGAGCAATTCATGGTCGTGACGCGGTTCAGTGTTGCGCACTGTGTAGTAAGGATTATTATAATATACTACATGTATATGATGATCAGTAATGTAAATTGGTTCTCCTCTGATGTTGTGTACCCACCTATACCCACCCACGAGGCTATGGGCGTACCCATACCCACCCATGCCCATTGGGTATGGGTGGGTACGTGGGTGGGTGTGAGAATGGGTACCCAATGCAGGGCTCTGCTGTGGAGTGGCCGGCGATTTGGGTCTAGGGGAGGGCTCGGTTAGGGGGAGAAAGAAAGAAGCCGACAGATGCTTAGGGGAGAAGGTGAAGTAGAAAACAAAAAAAAAATAAAGAACCAAGAGCTCCCTCGTCGCCGGGCTGTTGGGTACTCTGTTGGCCTCTCCAATGCTTCACCACTCACATGAACTCACAAAAATATCACTAAGAAAACAAGCTAGAATTTCATTTCATCAAGTCATCATCCAATACAATAGAGGAGGCCACAATATATAGGCCTAAAGAAATAAAAAGACAATGAAACATATGCCCCTGGGGCTACAACTCAAGCAGACTCAAAAGAAAGGGTAAAACCGTAAATAGCAAATAATACATAAAAGCATCAAAAATAAAGACTGTGGATCGTAGGCTCTTAGCCATTGATCTATGACTCCTGCACTGATATACTCGTCAATAACGTCTATCGACATCATTATCACTCAGTAAATAGGGCATAAAAAGTGAGCCCCAAGCATCCATAGCAATGCCTTCAACTATGCAGTGCCTAATTGCCCTGTTCCGTTTTACCCAAACCCGCCCTAAGGCAAGCTCCAAAATTGAAATTTAAAACATTAAACTAAATAACATATTCATAGTAGTTTTAGTATGACAAGCAAAATCAGCAAATTAGACAGCAAAACAGAAGCTACCAAACATGTTGGCATATAAGTCATTCGATTGGCATGTATGAAAGTTGCATGAGCATATGTGAATGTGCACTAACAATGATAAGAATATTATTTCGCCACACAAAAATCCTGGTTACCTAAAAATATTGATTTTTATGCGGATTAAAAGTTTTTGAGGTCTCTACTTTAGCCTTAGATGATTTAATGCTCACCTATAAGTTGTTGCATGCCATATCCGAACAGTTCCATCCTCAGAACCAGTTATTATTATGGGAAGCTCTGGGTGGAAACAAACTGATGAAACATTATGTGTATGCCCTTCGAGTGTTTGGACGCAGCTCTTGGTTTGGTAGTCCCAGACCTGGAGCCATCTAGTAGACTTTAATAAAGTACAAGAAAAGAAGAGAATCTTAAAAATTAAAAAAAAATTAGCACACCTTAGCTGTTTGATCATCAGAACCAGTTATTAAATACGGTCTATCACCCCCTGTAAAGTAGTCAACACAATTTACTCCCTTCATATGGGCATCCAATGTAAAATTCGGATCAGGAGATCCAAGATTCCATATCTGCAGTTTTAGTCACATGTCAAAATTTGAAAGACCCGAACACATAAGAATAATTATAAGTGAAATTAAAAGTTCATTCACAACACGAACACATGAGCACCTTTATTGTGCGATCAAGTGAGGCACTAGCGAAAGTATTTGTGTCTTTTGGATTAAATGTAACTTGCATAATATAGTGGGAGTGTCCCTCAAAAATCTGAGTGCACAGCCAACCTTTCTCCCAATCCCAAAGCTTTATCAACATGTCATCGGATGATGACAAAACATATGGAAGTGTTGGGTGAACAGCAACACATCTGATGTAATCTGTATGCGCCTCAAAAACTTTGACCTTGTCCATTGTATTATAATTATAAACACGAATGAACATATCATCTGCCCCAGCCACAATCCACTGCTTGCGAGCTATAAACTTTGCTGATCGAACTGACAGTTTTAAGATAGTGATTTCAGAATGTGCCAACAACACTTGAACGAATCAAATAACAAAAGGCCAAGATAAATGTCATACCAGGTAACTCAGTCACCTCAAATGATTTTGCCATTGTCTGAAGGAAAACAAACAATATTTCAGTTAATAAAATATGAAAGATAACCTAAGTATAAAGGGGTTGGCTCTATAGATTTTTTCAGCATGTACTCTGCTTAGGTGATGTGTTGGTAGTTAATTCTAGCTCAACGATACTCTTTTGAATCATTTCAAACATGTAATAGTTGGCCAGCCCCTCCTAGCTTTTTCAGCTATGTTTTTTGAATTACAAATAAACTGGAAAGTACTGCATAATAATGCTGCCATATACTCATGAAAAAATGAGGGAGCAGTATGTTAGGAGCTCGACTGACAAAAAGGTAGTTACAAAGTTGCTGATCAACATCTCATAAGAAGAGGCTGCATCCGACAAAATCAACTGCGCCACAAACTATAATTGTGTTGGAGAATAATTTATAACTTAAAAGGTATAGAATGCCCCCATATTAATCTATTATGCCTCATGATTAGGGATTACCATATGACTATAAAGCCTTGGAGTTTTTAGCTTGAATGCATTAAATGATCTCCAGCTCAACCAAATGCCTTTATATGTTTGTTCCAGCTACTCACTCTACTTGATAAGTGGTTTATTTTTGCAAGAAGAGCTATCATCTGAGCATAAAAATCAATATCTATGCCCGATCTTATATTATCAACAAAAATGTGTTTATCACTTGCAAACTACGAGCCAAAAATTGATGGCAAGTGAAATTTCATTTTTTTTTTTTTTTCAAAAAAAAAAAGTTTTTTTTTTTCAAAAAAAAAAAGTGGAATTTCAAATTCAATTTCAATAGTTCAGGATGAGCAAGCAAACTTCTTAGAAGTTCCAACATAGAAAGCTAACAGGTGAGATGGACTTACACAGGAAAATCAACATAAAACTCACAAACACACAAACAGAACCATCAAAATTTGAAGGATAGAAATGTTCTCCATTGAGCATATTATAGTAATCTTGCTGCAGTAAAATGTTCTGAAAACCTCAAGTTCAATGTCCAACTTAAATCCAGATGGAAAGCATTATAGTACAGTTTTAACCCTCAATTTTTCTTTTAAACAACGCTAAGTTATGAATAGAAATTTACTGCAAATTACATTTATAGTCAGACCTTCATTAAAGGCAAACAAAAAAAGAAACTTTGACGGGGAGATGACTTAAAACCTCATTGAAATGACTGTATTCATAAAGCTCACATATCAAGATAAAGGTCACCGAAAGGAAAATGCAAAGGCTACCAACTTTTGGTTCATTCTATACATTTTAACAAGCAAAATAGAAGATATTAATGGAACTCAAAAGACGTAAAAATGGATTTCTTCTGATGCTAGTCAACAGCTCATAAAACCAAACCATGCATATTCATTTTGGCAAGCATTAGCCTTACCCCAACAATATGGGTTTGGCCTTCTTAATCCTCCTTTGTTCATAACTATTACCATAGTAGTATCAATTCTAGTCTGCTAACATCCAATTTGGGCATTCTAAATAGAGCTAATGATTTAACTTTTATGGATCTTCTTCCAACCTAGTGCAACTTAACCTTTTTAATAAATCTATAGTAAAACTATGATTTTTTTTCCTTTTTTCTTGCAAATAGATTTTGTGCTTGAACCCATTCATTAATAATTTCTCCAAAGAGCATTTCTATTATTCCTTGATATCAGTGCTTTTGATTAGGATTCTACAATCTTCCTCAATATCAATCATTCCCCAATAGTTGGGATATGAAGATGACCCTATTATCTTCACTCTTAAACCATCTAACAAGATCAAAGAAATCATATTATTATTGGGACATTTTTTAAATAAATTAAAAGCACGTCTCTTAACTTTAATAATATTTTATGCCTTCTCAGTCCACCATCATCTTCTTACTTTTGGAAAATTTATTTATCACATTGAACTTCTATGGAAACCTTTTTAATAAACCTAGTCATTACATCCCATATCAGGTTTGATTCAAATTTAAAAATTCAACTTTCCTTATTGAAAAGCTATCATGGAAGCTTAATATATCTCAACCTTTAACTTACACATTTTATCCTACGACATCATCTATTTTCATTATTTATGCTTCTAAAATACAAATCCAGAACAAAATATGCCAGTACACTAGGTAAGAATTGTTAGAAATGAATACTAAACAGGGTAGTCTCCAAACCAATGCCATATGAGGAGTGGACACAATGCAAAAAGCCAAGAAAAAATCTAGTGCACTGCACTAACTCACTAAAAGAAAAAAAAACCATAGCCTTTTTACACCAAACCAAAGTTAGTCTCCAAGAATAATCTTAGGTGCATATTTTTCTTATGTGATCATAACATATTCAAAAAGCTAAGCATGTTAATTTGAAAGAAAAATGTAAACTTCACATATCAATAAAATGCACAGCACTTTTGCATGTTGCTTTTGTATTACACGGATCATATTTATTTAACAAAATTAACAAATCTGCAACATAGTGATGAAAGGATCTTTTAAACACTCTTCAAATAGATTCATCATGTAAGACTTGTACTTACTTTCAATGCCACTGTAGTTATAGTCCACTCACAGAAAAAATAATGTAATTTCACATGCAAGATAAATGTAAAACAGGAGGAGATAATGAAAACTAACAATAATTAAATACTTGCCTGTGATTGATAGTCCCAGATGCATACACTGCCGGAGTAAAGGCTTGCAAGAATCCTGCGTCCCAAAATTAAATTCATTGAGGAAAAGAAATAAATTCATGGCTTAAGAATGATAGTGTTAGGATTTAGCAAAGACAGCTCTCTACCAAAAGCAACAAGCTTACCATGGTTCCGTCGGGTGTAGATCCACTGATTTCACTCTTTCTGACCTTTGTGCAAATTTTCTCTGATCAACAAATTCCCATAAGCAAACTCAAAACAAAAACAAAATAAAACACTGAAATCAAAAATAACAATAGATCCTTATAATAGCAGGGCGATAAGGCGTACCTTGATTTCTAGCCTGAGAGGCTGCAATCATCGCCACCGTACCGAAGCAGAAAGAAACAGTAGAAAAAAAAAATGCCCACAGTCAACTCCAACTGAAAATACATAGATCTCTAAACTAATCCCACCCAGATCTCATCAAAGGAAATGAAAGCTCAAAATGCAGTAGATTACATCAGATGACACAGTGCAAAAACAACTGTGATGCTTCCTCCAAACCAAACGTAATTTGGTCTAGATCTGATGTCTACCGACATGAAGAATGAGATCGGAGTGGAAAAGAAATCGACGAATCCTACCATGTTTTCCGTCTGCAAAGCGAAGACGCGAAGACGCGGAGACGGCAAGCGAGTGGGTAAGGAACGATCAGTTAAACACTACAAATCGAGTTCGTGGATCTGGAAAGCGGACGAGTAGCTGGAATACGCGAATTCTCCTAGAACAGAAATCGAGGAGATTCAGGAGGCGTCGGCTTCCAAAGAGAAGTCGGGACTTCTGCACCTGAAATAGGCAAATCAGGATGGTACTGTTGAGATGCAATTGGATTACTCGTAAATGGTGACTTTAGGGGTTGTTTGGTAGAAAAAATATTATGGGTAGAGTGTGCATCGTCTGCATAAGTATTGGGTATCTAGTGGTATTTAAAGATATCGAGTGCGGGTACCGTTAGGTACCCAATGCTTGTGCAGACTGTTCTTCCCGTTCGCACTTCGCACCTAATAATCTCTCTGTTTGGTATTAGATTGTATTTAATTTTAGTGAAATTTAGACAATCATGTAAATTTGGATTATGTAAATTTTGAGGCTGTTAAATTCTGAAAATTTTTGTGTATAATGAATATTAAATTTTATTAAATCCTGATAAACTATTTGACAACATATTTTGAGATTTATAAAAGTTAGAGATTTCAATTTGGACACATGTCGAATATGTCTACTATAAAAGCTATATACTTATTGAGAGATTTTATAGAGAAGTATAGAAAGAATAATTAGGATCTATATATGATATTTATTAATTTACATAAAGCATATGATAAAATTCTAAGGGAAGTACTATGGACAGTTCTAGAAAAGAAATAGATTAACAATGCTTATATTCAAGTCATTAATGATGAGTTGTTACTTGTGTTCAAATTCATGGTGGTTTGGCCAAGTATTTTTCTATTTCAGTTGGATTATATCAAGGATCGGCTTTAAGGCCATATCTTTTTGCATTAGTCATGGATGTTTCACTAGACATTTGCAAAAGGTTGTACCTTGGTGTATGTTTTTTTATGATAATATTCTTTTTGTTGAAAAGATTAGAGAGTGAGTCGAAGGTAAACTTGAATTATGAAGGTCAATCTTAGAGTCTAAGGGGGGGGGGGGGGGGGGGGGGTTTTGGGTGGTTTTCTTTGTGACTTTGGTTGATCAAGTCATTAATAAGAGTACACATTTTAGATATATTGGGTCTATTGTTCAAAGTGATGGTGAAATAGATGGGAATATTATTAGTAGAAGTCAAGTTAGATTGTTAAAGTGGAGCAATACATCGGGCTTGTTGTGTTATAGAAAAGTACCCCTCAAACTTAAGGGAAAATTCTATAAGATGGTGGTCAGACAAGCAATGCTTTATGGTGTAGAATGTTGGGCATTAAAAAATAAGCATAATATTAATTTAAGTGTTATAGAGATGAGGATACTCATGTGGATTAATGGCTTTACTCTTAGAGATAGGATATGAAATGAGCATATATGTGAAGAGGTTGTAGTAGCTACAACAGAAGATAAGATTATAGAGAGTCACCTTAGATGGTTTGGTCACATAAATCGACGGCCTTACAATGACCCGATTAGAAAAATAGATGTATTAGATTTGACTTATGTTAAGAAAGATAGAGGTAGACCTAAAAAGACTTGGTTATAAATATTAAAAATTATATTTCTTTATTATATTTAATTTAGAATTTAACTTTTAGTAGAGATCATAAACATGATAATTAGAATTTAAATTAATTATCAATTAATTTAAGTATTTAATTATTTATTAATTTTATTATATTCTTAATTAATTTAAATTAAATTATTTAAACTAATTAAACTAAATTAATCTATACATATATTATCTCGAAAGTTTTTCACTGCCTTTTTTAGACACGGGTTTTCTTTTCCTCTTCTCCGACTGTTCGTTGCCATTCGACTTCGCCTGCTTTGCGTGAGAGGTAGTTCTTAATGATTTGCTTAATGACTTATTCCTTCGACGATGTTCCTTCCTGTTGGATTTGAAACCTCACCTCCTCGTTCATTGTTGGATTAGAACTTTAGAAGTAACGACAATGACAAGAGCTTGCTCTTGCTCGTTACCAAGGTAGGCATCTTTCTTTCTTTCACGCGCTTCTTTGGTCAAATCCAGTTAAATTCGCTGAACGATGGGATTTAGTAAATCCCAAATTTATGTGGATTTACTACATAAATCTATAAATTCGTAAATCTCGGATTTACATAGGTGTCAGATTTAGATGACCTCCAAAAACTATTTGGCTAAATTTACCTTAAATCCTAGCACAAATTCGATAAGGGCTATTTCGCAACAAGTATGATTTTTGACATAATTTTTAAAATATTTTTTAAAGTAAATTTTTAATACAAAATTTTTTTAAGTTAAGATTTTTGTACAAGAAAACAATAAGAAAGTTGTCGCAAATGAAGCCTTAATTTTGATAGGATTTAGTCAATTCTATAAATTTAGATTTAGTAAATTTTGAGTACGTTAAATTTTAAAAATTATTCAACGAGAGAATTATTGAATCATATAAAACTGTTTAGCAACATGATTCAAGATTTAAAGCGTCAGTTTATTAAAAATTTAAATTTACTTTATGTCTCAAATTTAATTGATATTTGAAATAATAATTACTTATTAATTTTAATTTTAATAAATTTCAATAAATTATAATTATAAATAATATTGTTAGATGCTAGTTTAATGATTAACTAATTTAAATAATTATTTAAGTATTTTATTACTTCTAATTAACACATTTACTTTCTTATACATGTAACTTATGGATTTCAGCATAATGATTCATGCTTTTTGTTACTTATCATACTGATTCATAGTATTAATGATTAATCATTGATTGATTATTGAAACTATTTATTATATTAGTTGAGATGAGCATGCATATTGATTTATAAAACCTTGTATAGGAATCTTTAGTGAGTTTTGGATTTCTGTTGAGATTTGTAAGCTTCTTATGTTGATTTTATTTATTTTAGGATAGGGAAGGGGCTAGGATTGTTATGAGTCAGGCTTATTGAGATCTCCAAGTTTTTATGTTTATATTTTTGTATTTTATTAATTATTTTGTAGCTAGGAGCTTGTAATAGATTATTGTTTGTAAATGATCTCCTGATTATCATAATTGAAATTTTGATGAATGAATATATTGAAAGATTTTGATGCATGCAATGCTTAGTTGTTGCTATTAGATGTATTGACTTATATTGATGATTTTATAGAAACTATGATAGATTGTTAAATAAAAAATAGATAATTCTTCCTATTTAGGTATTGGGAGTCACAAATTTGGTATTAGAGTTGTGGTTATTAGAAGAATTGAATTGTAACCAGAACTATAAGATTGATTATGAGTGTGGTAGAGTTTGAGTATTATATAATTTCATCTTTGCATATTTGATTAATTGATTTGCATTTGTGTGTATGTTGAGTTTAAGAAAGAGAATTCTATCAGTGGACAAAATGGATCTTATTAATTAAGATGTGTATACTAGTTAAAGTGCAGCAACAACTTCAGTGACTTCAAACATTATGTTATAGCTTGCCAGTATGGTTGCTCAGATTGTAAGTGAAACTGAAAGTAAAAAAATTAGGGACAGAAGATGGTGATGAAGATAAGCACCTATATATGTTTTATAAACATAAATTATCATTATTTAAAGGAGCTATAGAATCCCATGCAACAGATGGCTGGTTGTTGAGGATAAAGAAACTATTTGATAGTATTTAATATCTAGATAATAGGAAAATGTCACTGGCGGTGTTTCTATTTAAAGAAGAAGCTCAGAGATGGTGGATAGGACAACAATGAGAGAAATTTTTAGGAAAGATGAATGTGGAGATTTTCTGGGTAGAGTTTGTAGCTATTTTTAGAGACTAGTTTATGCCATCATCAGCCTAACAATAAATATAGGAGGCTTTCATGAGACTAGAATAAATGTGGAACAAGATTAGTGAAAAATGATTTAGCAATTCTAGTCTTCAGAAATGATATGAACAAGAAAAGATTTGGAGATAATGATTTGACTAAAAGAGAAAACAATGAAAAGAGGAATAAATCAGACAACATAAAAAGATTTATAGTGAGTATGGGAAGTATACCAGAGTGTACAGTGTGGTTGATGTGGTAGGAGGCATAATGGATAGTGTTTTTTGATGACCTGATAGTGTTTTAGATGTGAACAGAGAGGACACTAAATAGATGATTATCCATAACAATGATAGGGAGCATGATCTGGATGTAAAGGGGAGTAGTCTATAATAAGTTATGAATAGAAAACTTATCTTACCCTAGAATTAAATTTGAAAGAATTATCTATTTTATCTTTTTTAATTATTGACCATATCTTTAATAAATCATTAATATAACTCAGTATCCATCAAAAGTAATTTAAATATCATACATATTAAAATATTTCACTATATTCATCCACCAAAATCACATTTATAATAGCCATGAGATCATTAATAATCAATAAGTCTATTAATAGCTCACGACTATAAAGGAATAAAAAAAATTAAAAATAAAAGAAAAAACTTGAAGATCTTAGTATATCTTACTGCACAAAGTCTTGGTCCCTTCCTTGACTTGAAATTAATAAAATCACATAATGAGCTTACAAAGTCAAGCATAAACCCAAAAATTACCAAAGCTTTCAATACAAAATTTAAAGAATCAATATGAATGCTCACCATAATAGTAATGATCAATCACCACTGGTATAATTCAATATGATTAATAACTAAAAGTGAGATTCATCACACTTAAATCCATATATTAACAACAGGTGTGAGAATGTAAATACATCTGAAATTAATAAATTAGTTATTAATAAATCAATACTAGAGCATGAACTTATAAATGTCAATGTCATTAGTTTTATCTATCTTGTCAATTATGCATTATATAAATTCAATACATATAATAGAGCATAGGCTATATATGCACAGACCTTACTAATCTATCTATCAATATTATCCATGTACTTATGCATCTGTATATGATTCTTTTTTTTTTTTGAAGAAGGCAAACCAATTGCCGATACTATTATTCAAAGAAAATCCTAATTACAAACAAAAAAACTCAGAATTAGATTCATCCTTTAACAATTTTGAAAACAAAGGAGGAACATTATTACAAGAGAAATCTTCCCAATGAAAATTCCTAAAAAAGAGCATAGTTAGCACAAAGATTCGCTAACTTATTACACATTCTATTGACCAAATTAAAGAAAATAAAATTATGATCCTTAAAAAATAAAAGTTCATCTCTCCATTTGCCTCCTAATTCTTGCAAAATTTTAATGCCATTGTAATTGTCTCATTCTATAATAATTTCTTGGTAGTCTGGCATCCAATCTTTCTTGATTTCCCCTATAAATTGAACCTCCATGAGTTATAGATTAGAGATATCCCAATGAATGCAATAGTGACCATAGCCCAGTAGAAACCTTCCGTTGTTGTCCTGAACCACACCTCCAATTCCAGCCTTATATGATTGTAACAAAGATGCATCTAAATAGATCTTGATCCAATCGGGAGGAGGGTACCAACAATCCAATAGTTTAGTAGACTAATTAGTACCCCAGTGTCCCAATTTTCCATCCATCATGTAAGAAATGGAATCATAACTTACAGCATTTGACGCAATAAACATAGAGTTATCCTCCTTCCCTTCATGAACGAGTTTGTTCCTTGCTCTCCATGTTAGATAAACTAGATTACAATAGATATTGATGAGAAAACCATGGACTTTGCTAAACTTCTCCATTTGTATATGATTCAATAAGGTAAAATATCTATATTTATGTGGTGTTTTCATAATTTCATATAATACATCATTATCATTATCATTATCATTATAGCATATTTATCATTTTTTCATTATAGATGGCTTTCCATAAATATTTAAGAGTCGTCACTTTCTTCTCATCAGTGTAATCGGTCATCACTTACAGGCTACAACTAAGTTAACATCATAAATCATCTTTAAAGGAAAGCATCGGCCCACCCTCCTGTTCAGAATATTATATTTTAAAAGCCAACTAGTAATAATTATAGTGTTAATAATTAGTTTGTGATAACCAAATTTCTAAAATATTTTTTTAAATAAAATTTTTGAATTTTATTATTGTGCCTTGTCGAAGAAGGAAGAGGAGAAAGGGAAGCAAAGAGGAGAGAGGAAAAAAAAGAGAAAAGATGAATTTAACCATCATATCACTTTGCCGTTTTCATGAAACTTGCTCAAATTGAGGTAGGTGACTCTGATCTTATTTATGAATTCAAAGATTTTGATGTCAATTGTTTGATTCTTCCTATAACTAATTCTATTGTATTTTCTCTAAACTTATTAAACTTCTATTATATAACTTTTTATATAATATCATATTAATTATTCTAGAGATTTTGACTCTAATATTTATGAATTTCATAAGATAAATATAAGTTATTAAATTTTGTATAATTTTTCATGAATAGAATTAAGTATTTTTATTTAAACTTGGTATTAATACAAGTATTATGAATGAATATATACATGTTTTTGAGTAGTAGTTAGTCGTTATTATTGTTAAAAAATGTGATATTAATATGTGTGAAAAATGAGTAAATGACTGGTTTCACTGACATTGGCTAGAGACTAACTAAGCTGCACAAGATGATGGGCCGACAAGCTTTCCTTTATATATATATATGTGGTTTTCTGTTATCTTTGACCGATTAACGTTATACTGATTGAGAGTTATAAAGAGTTATTTTTATGCTCGCAGATAAAAGAGTGATGACTTTATTTATTGAGCTAGTGGTTATTAACTATGAATTATTGGTACTTGAAAACACTGCTTAAGCTAAAACTTCTTACTTGATTAATATGATTACTAAAATGCATGCTACTAATTTATTATTAATGTATGACTTTACTATTCACTATTTATTGATTTATTATTATTGTACGGATTTATTATTACTACTATAGGTTTATTGATACTAATGCTACTATTGGTATAATATTAATATTAATTACTGCCATCATTATTGATTCACTGTATTATTTACGGATTAACTAATTATGTAATATATTGAGCATGTGATTATGATACTTTGCTAATATTGATATAGAATGAGATGACTATCATTAGTTTACTGCAATGATATTAAAAATTCTCGATTTACAACTTTGATATGATTTATGATAGTCTTTATCGATGCTTTAGCTTTATTGATCTAATAATTTATTTATTTATTGTTACTGATTGATAGTACTGATAAGATGACTGATTTATAATTTCAACACTTGTACTAAATTATTGTATTTCGCATTATAGTGCTTTACTAGTTCTTGCATCATACTGTATTCATTTCCTAAAAAAATCATGTACACTACTCGGGATCTATAGAATCTTCTCACAATTACGCTATCCTGAGTATAAAAGAATATCTAAAATAATAATAACCTAAACTTGAAGAATTCTAATTAATCTCACACTTCTGCTCACTTATCCTGACTTAAAACCATTTAACCATATATAATGAGCTGAAGAGCCTAATAAGTAACTAAATCTTACAATTGAACCAAAGCATGAAAAAGAAGCGGTGTGTATGTCTAATCAATTCAATACTAGTAATAGTCATATAATCATGAATCAGTATAAAAATAGTAAAACTCACATATAACAATAGTAGAGTTAGTAAATAGTGAAATAGTACATACATTACGGGAACCAATAAAGCAATATAATATAAAACTAGCAAACAATTGTGAGTGTCAAAATTATAAAGTAGTAGTTGTATCAGCAATATCAATTAGTTACAATCAATAAAATAATCATATAATTTATTAGAACTAAAGCATTGATAAAGACTATCATAAATCTTAATGCAGTAAACCAAGAGCAATAATATTAATATAGTAAACTAATATTAGTAATCACATTCTATATTAATATCAGAGCAGTATCATAATCACATGCCCAATGTATCACATAATTGGTTAATCAATAAATAATACAATGAATCAAGAACAAAAACAACAATAGTAAACATCAGACAATATTTAAACTTTTGTTGAATAGTTTTTCCCTCTCCAGTTGAGAATTAGAGTGTGAGTAAGAGTACCAGATCTTGATCACCAGCATCGACAGTATTTAAACTCTTATCAAATGTTTTGGGGGGAGAATTGGAGCCTGCATAAGAGTATTGGGTCTTGATAGTCGTTATCATTGGTAATTAAACTCTTGTATGACATTTTTTTTGCCTTCGGAGGAGAATTCGAGCATGCATAGGATTACCATGTCTTAATCGGCATCGCTGTAAGTAGTTAAACTCTTGACGTATAATTTTTCCTCCTTCGGGGGAGAAATGGAGCCGGTGTAAGAGTATGAGGTCTTGATCGCCAACATCGTTAGTATTTAAACTCTTGTCAGACAGTCCCCCCTCCAGGGGAAAACTAGAGCTTGTGTAAGAGTATCCGGTTTTTATCACCACCGCATGTATTTAAACTCTCACTGGATTATTTTTCCCCTATTAAGAGAAAATTAGAGCTTGCATAAGAGAATCAGGTATTGATCACCACCATTGCCAGTATTTAAATTATCGTTGGATATTTTTTGCCCCACCAAGAGAGAATTGAAGCCCTGTGAGATAATTTTTTAAAATGCTTTTGGTAGATCCCACAAAATTTGCTCTAAATATATTTTTTAGTGATTTCTTTCAATTAAATTTACATAATTTAACATTATACCACCTTGAAGGATTAATTAATGGTCTACTATTAATTTGAAAGAAATAAACTATAATTTATTTTACTAACCAGAGTTTCATATGTGAATATACAATTCATCCCAAAGGATAAAAAATATATTTTCCTATCATTCCAATTAGAGAAATTAATTCTAAATTTATTTTCATAATCAAATATAGAGGATATTCTATTCTTCATAAAAGTGAATAAATTATCCATCAATATTTTGATTATAAAATAAAATTTTTAATATGAATACAACTAGTCTGCGTTCACAGATTTTCCCCTTACCTAAGAAAGGAAACCAAAGTAGGGCTTATTTTATTTTGGGATCTAGAATCTTTATAGGGGCAAGCTCCTATAGTTAATTGCATCTCCTAAGAGAATACTCTTGATTAAAATGAAGACTATATAATGTTAAAATCCATATAAGCTCAAAGAAATGTTTGGGCTAAATAAATTTCAAGGCATAGGCTTTAGATTATAAATTTTTGAAATTGAAATATGAAGATTTTAATTTGAATTGAAGAAAGAATGTGCAAAGAAAGGTGTATACAATATGGACTTACCACTTACCTAGAGTGAGCTGTCAGCTAACAATCCTAATCACAACAAATTATGATATGACTGCAAGATTTATAAAGCTTTATCATAAGAATCAAGGAGTTATTAAAGAATTTAAATCAGGTGCAATATGACATGCTTACCAAAACTAGAATCTACTCATATGATGTATGAACATCAATGTATGAAAGAGCTGATTTTATTAATATAAATTTACGAAGTATAATCTAAGACTTGCAATAAAGTAATAGTGGTCATGCCCCACCAACAAAAAATTTGGATTCTAATCCTATCATATATATCTAAAATAAAATACAACTGCTTATGGTCTTCAAGTTCCAATTATTATGTGGAATTATAAAAAAGAATATCTTCTTGAAAAGAGGACATTACTTTTTGGAGTTTCACACGTATATGTATTATCGTTGACTCTTTTACAACTAATGACTTTGTACAACTCGATCTATATATAAAAATATTATGAAATTTAAATGTACTGTTCTCTTTTAATATATATCATCACCTAGAAACATTCTATTTTACAAGAATTTAAAAAGCAAGAAATTATATGTAGTTATAATGGTGCAATGTGAGCAGTTATATATACATGAAAGTAAATGAAATTAAATTGCATGGCCTTGAATCCATTCACACCGCTCTTTGGTGCACAGATAGAAAAGTAAATATGGCATGTTATATTTTGTAGAAAGTAAGCAAACACACATAGGTTCCCTCTAGGCAAAGACACTCATAATCAAACAAAATCATTCCATCGGCCTAACCTAAGCTAAACTTGGTTGTCCTAACAAACCATCAAAGTGTGTGTAAGAGGTTGTGTGGCTTTAATAGGTCCTTTAGAGATTTATTATTTAAATTGCATGCATTTTTAATGTTTATTCATTAAATATTGAAAGGTAATTTAATTAAAGTTTAACTGTTGTGTATTTGAGTTTTAAATTATTTGAATTTTAGATGTTGTAGTTGTTTGTTTTAGTTTTAAAGAACTTATAGATTAATAATCTTTAAAGTGCAAAAGGTTATTAACTTATAAGTCCTAAGGCTTTCAAATGAAACACTCATCCTCTATATAGGACAGATGATCATATGAGGGCCTCCAAAGATTTATTAGAGATAGAGAAGAGACCTTATAATCCAATGCAATATGCATTCTAGATTGAATCAAATATGATGCATAAGGTTGGTGTATGAAAATCCCTCAATCCAATGTATTGGTGCCTTCCTAAAAGGAATCATGCATAATACATAAAGGATCTTTTTATTATTGAAGTGTATAAAATGTCTTAAAATTTAATGCCCAAATGACCTCCAAAAGGAATCAAGCTAAGCATAAAGACCTGAATTCATTTTATTCAAATTAATTACCAAATTTGATTGATCAAAATAAATTATAATCAATCAAATCATCAAATTAATTTGCTCTAAATGAATTAAATTTACTACAAAATTTTCTAATTTTTATTATACTATTCAATAAATTTTAATTAATTATTGAATTTTTAATTAAATTTTATTAATTATAAATAGATTACTAATGAATTAAAACTAAAAATCACTGAAAAAATTTCTATAAATTTGAATTATAAATATCTGAGTTTTATTTAATTTTATATGAATTTTTATGTATTTTTGAATTTTATTTAGTATATTTAATTAATTATAAATAAAATTAATTAATTAATGAATTAGAAATTAATTTTTAATTGAAAATTAATTTAAATTGGAATTATAATTTTTATTTTATCTTTTATTTGAATTTTTTTATATTTTGGAATTTTACTTTGATTTTGATGTATTTACTTAATTAATATTTAATTAAGGGTAATTAAGTGTTAATTAAAATTTAATGAGATTTGAATCTTAATTTAAAATTTAAATGATTTTATATTTGATTTAGAGTTGATTGAAATTAAATTTAAATATTTTAAAATTTTATTTGACTTATTATAATTTGTTGAAATTAAATCATTAATGAAGGGTTAATTGAAATTAAATCGTTGTTATAAGGTCAATTGATGTCAAATGAAAGTGTATTAAATCAAGGGATATATGACACTAAGTTTTCTAAGTTTATATTTCACCCAAACAGGATGTGTGTAATGAATCCTAAATTTGGCTAAATTAGGTAAGACAAAATCCTAATTTTTGTCCTTAATGTCACGAAAGTTTGATAGGCTTGCAATCAATGTTCTCTAACCCTTGATTTACACATTTCAATCATATTATAGCTATCAATAAAATATTAAAGTGTACTAATACCCAGTGGAATGATATATATTGCATTTATTGAAGTCTTAGGTCACATAGTGACCTATGAATTAAAAAATTCAACTATAAGGAATTGAATGAATCAAATTGAATTTATGGCATTTGAAGATGTAAGAAACATCCCAAAATTAAGCTCTAGAAAAATCATAAACTAAAAGGATTTGCATATGTAACCTATGATTTTTTAAGTTACGAAGGCCAAATCATGCAAATAAGTGACTAGGGGCTTGTGGGACAGATTATATCTGAGTGTAGCTAGATGTGACTTGCAAGGTTAAAAAATGATTATGTTTTCTTTGATATGTCAATAATTAAAGCCCACTTAGATATATACATGTATACATGATTAATCAAGTAATGAAGTGATAAAGTAGAATGTCAAACTCATGAAATTGTTATTCTTAGTTGTAATAAAATTGCTACTGCTTACTCTAATTGTATAAGTTATCATAAAAAAATAAAAATTAATGTTGTTGGAGTTTCTACCATAGGATAAAAATAAGTAAAATGGTTGATATAATTTTAATAAAATGTTTTGGATTAATGTATGTAAATATCATATTTTTTCTAATAAGACTTAATTTTAAATGTAGATCAGAGCAATCCCTATATCTCTGTCGAGTTTATATGAGTTAAAAGTATATTTAAGAACCTCCTATAGTTTAATATATCCATAAAATCAAGAATATTCAAAAATCCTATATCTAGGCATTCCAGCATTCTATCTCAATATTCTTAATTATTCTTGTACACCTCCTTTGAGGCTATACATCACACTAAGTTTAATTTAAACATATGACCATTATATGTATTAAATGAAAGATGGGAAATATTAAAAGTATTCATAAATTATTTAGAATAGAATAGTCTATATTTGTACTTAATATACTCTTTGCATCATCAATCCAAAATAAGAGATTTAGCTAGGCATAGAATAAATAACAAGCAAACCCATTTTTATTATATTCATAGAAGAATAAAGTACAAGAAAACTAGTTGAATTTTATCACCAAGTAGGATCAAAGTATATTCTCTACACTCCTTCCTCCACTTATAGAGTTGCTTATATAAACACAGGCTAAACTCTCTATTAGATTATATCTTGCATTTCCCTAGCCTCCCATTGAATTTACTCTAAGAGGGAACTAGACAAATACACTGACAAGTATTAAGTTTTTACTCAAGTGATTGAGCTCTCTCACAAACAAAGCTGAACATCTATTTATAGGTAAATAAAAAATGGCTTCAAGAATTGCGACGCTTGAAAATGTGGCATTGCGGCACCTGAAATTGAATATCACCTCGATGCTGACAAGTTTACGCTACTACGGCACTTATGATGTGGAACAACTACTAATTGAACATAATCATCCTTTTATTGAGTTGACATGTCCCTTAGAAGTTATAATTGCTATGCCACGATGCTCCAAAAATTTTAGCGCTATAGCGCCCAAATAGATTATTCGACACTCAGGATTTAAATATATAGGGTTGCAACATTCATATTCCTAAGAAAATGGCATTTTCCAAGTTGAATGTTCAACACCGAGGCATCCAAAATGCTGCAACATTGACTATGATGCCATTGTAGTGCTCACAAATAAAGAGGATGATGCTACAACATCCTTAAATGACACTTTAGCATAGTTGAATTAGACGCAACAACGCTATTTCATCAAGTGCAACGGTGCTACATGATCATTTATATTTCTAACTATTTCAGAGTATTTTCTATACAAAAATAACTAAAACAACTAAAATAATATATTTTTACTAAAGTTCAAATATAATAAATAATATATTCTTTCACTTAACAATATGCTGATTATGTTCCGTGAAAATAAATTAGTAGAACCAAATAAGTGAATTGTGTAAATATATCACCAATACAATATTGTAGCATGATCAACAAATGAGAAATTAAATGTACTTAAGCAAAAAGAAAATATGGAAGAAAACATACACCAACCAACAAGAATATGGACCCCAAATTAAATTGTATAATGCGTATATAAAAAAAAATAATAACAAAAGCAATAGTTACTTCAGTTGCTTTATTGTTGTTCTACTTCAATTATTTTATTGTTGCTATTATATATATATATATATATATATATGTTGCAAATATTTCTTCATTATTGTTTACAGATGTCTTTTAGTGATGAGCCTCACTGGGGATTGATCAAGAATATTTTTGGTAGGTGCAAGAAGGTGGCTAGTGGCTTAGACAATAGATCTATATGTACTAAGGTAACCTTTTCTTCTTAGCTTGACAATCAGAATCAGCCTAGCCTACCTTTACCTACTCCACCAGACAGTTGTCTGCAATTTTACTCATCTAATCCACACTTTTCTTCACCAGATGCCACATACAATACTCTCTCCTACCCTTACTACCCCCCACCATATTCTCATGAAGGCCCTCCCACTTATCCATATCCACCATATGTGTCTTCATTCTATCCCCCCACCACCCTCTCAGCCCTCTACGAGTAGACCTTCCAACCCTGTTGCACCAAAGCAAACATCAGAGGGGTGCATATTGATTTCACTTGAGGGTGACACACACACACACTTACTTTATTAGCATGCTACTAAAATATCATAAATATTTCTTCACCCAACAAATTTTATGCAGGTTTCATCCATCAAAGCAATCGACGCATAAAATACAGAACATCATACGGAGCAGATATAATTCTCCCTATAGTTCTTGGAAGAAAATATCAAAAGAAGTGCACAATATGTGATTTAGAGAGTTTAAGGTTAGTTAATATAAAAAAATATATATTATATCTTTTTTAATTAAGCTAACAAAAATATTCTATGTTGTATATTTTTTTATACATAAATATTTTTATTGGTTTTCCGAGCACAATGATAAAATTAGAAAGAATTTTAAGAAGTGTGAGTCGAATTGCATGCGATACATATTTACAAATATTATGAAGTCAGGTGAGCGACCCCTCTGGATTGGTGAGATTGTATGGGGTGAGTTGACCAGTGCTTGGGATAGCTCAAATTATATTATGAGGAGGGACCAAAATAGATAGAACATAGCTTCTAATATTAGGGGCATGGATAGTTCCTTATTTGTTGGGGGCTCAGTTTCACATACTGAGCACATGTGATATTTGGTAAAAAAATTTAAAATATTTTAATAATTACTTAATTATGAATACTAATGTAAGCATATTATAGAAAAAGTTGTTGGGTAGAGAACTGACCATTATTGAGTTGCATAGTCATACCCATAAGCAATAAGAGGACCATCAATGGGTTGATGAGAGAGCAAGGAGAGCCCATATGAGTACATAAGTTTAATATTTAGGTTTCATATGTAAATTGAATAATCTTGCATTAAATTTTATAGGAAGAGTATACATGGCTTCGAGAAAGACAAGCTAGAGCAAGTGAGGGATCTTTTGGGTAATCTGCAGATTATTTTAGCTACCACACTTGGTCGCAAGTGATAGGTAGAATGTAGAAAGGCAGGGTTTATGGTTTAGGCTTGCAAGCCTATGTATGTGAGGGGCAGACATCTAGTGGCTATAGCTTCTCAGCAAATAGCCTTGAGTCATTATATAGCCAATAGGTAGATGCTCTTACAACGGAGCTAGATCAAGTCAGAAAATCACAAGTTGACATGCAGATGCATATGCAAAAAACCCCTACATTTGGAATAACCTCAGTTGTATTCATTTTGTTATAGAACTTAAGGTTTTGAGAAAAATCAAGAGGCAGCCTGCCCGCCACGTCAAGAAAGATGTGCATGGTTGGCGTTGTGAGACACCGCGGTCGTAGTCTTTATCATCCACCATGCCAAGAAAGACATGTATGGGTCTTTAAAAGCATATATTTAAAAAAGCAGTTCTTTCCCCGCTTAAGGGTACTTATATATATATATATTTTTTGCCTCGTAGTGCTAAGAAAGGCACGCACAGGGATTTCCGCCTCGCCGTAGGCTTTCCATATATCATAATTAACTATATTTAATAATAATTAATTATACTTAATTAAAATAAAATAGGGTTTAACAAGATTTCTACAGAATTTGAACAAGATTTATCCAATTCTTGTTTGGTTGCCTGAAAAGAAAATGCAGTGTAAAGTAAATACAATGTAAAGTAAATGTTGTGCATTTCGAATACTTTGGAACTGTTTGGTTGTCTGCAAAATAAAAGTAAGAGAATTGTTTCCCTTGTTTGGTTAGGTAGAACCAGAGTAAAGTAAAAGCGGATTTTTTTGTAATAATTTATTTTGGCACCTCTAATTTGAGCTTGAGCTTAACTAATTATTATGATGACTTGGGTGCGTTTGGGACGGCTACAGTTGTCGCTAAAGTAGGTTGTGAAATTATTGTATAGAAAGCTTCTTTCTGAAGTTGCTGTATAGAAATCTTTATATTTTGTTTGTATAGTATAACTATTGAGCTGCTGTGCTACAGTTGTATAGGAACAAATTATATTCATACCCTTATATATATTGAGATTGAAATAAAATTTTTAAAAGATAAATTTTTTAAATGTAAATGATAACCAACTAGTAGTTCTAAATCAAAATTATATCCCTTAATTTTGTACAATTTTATATATATATTAAAGCTGCTATCAAAAAAAAATTAATGCTGTTGTAAAATATAAATTTTTAATAAAAAAATTGCTAGCCGTGAAAAACCAATGATAAAATAAAATTTATAATTACGATTTTAAAAGCTAAGTAATAAAAAAATTATCCCATGCCTTAATTTTAATGCTTTTGATAAAATTTTAATAAAATAAGTTATATATTTTTTTATTTCACTTCTAAGAAGTTGAGAAAAACATCTAAGAAGGCTTGAAAAATACTTTTTATACAAAGTGATAATGTGCTGACAGCTAATCAAAAATTAAGAAAATTGGAATAAAATATTACTTTTATTAACAATTATAATAAAATGATATCAAATTCAAAAGTCTCCATAATATATACATACATAAGGAAGAATATTCTATATTTTATATTATACCCTGCAAAATCCCCACCTTATCTCTTCATATTTGGTGCTACAGTCTGCGTCAAGTCACTTCATTTAGCTGGCGTTAGGGAGAAACCCAAGTAAAGGATCTCAGAACCAATTTGAAATCCCTTACCATATCTCTCACTCATTCTCAAATCCTTCTCCCACTTCCAATATTCTTCTCACGCTCTAAGCCAACTCCTCTACCGCTTTGACCTGCATCCATGAAGAGCAACACAGTCAGCCTCTATAACTCATTCCAGCTCTCACAACCCCTCCATTCATACCTACAAACCTCCTCCAACCTCTCCTCAACACCTCATGCATCTATTAGCCTTCTCTAACAGCCATTACACCATGCTGCCGTAAATACTTCCAGCAGCCCTCAGTTCGAACACCAACTACAACAGCTACTCCTCTACATCAACCCTTCACGGATTCTGCTCTCACACACATGCTCCTCACTGAACTCCTTCTACCCTCGCCGCCGACAGCTGTACAGCCCTCCTCCCATAAGGATAAAGAGAAGAGCTATAATAGGCGGAGAAGCGTAGCCCAGACCGTCGATTACAGCTTCGAGGGACTGCTGCAAGCCTCCCGTCTCATCTATGTCGGCAATCGAACAAATCCACTTCCCCGCCACTGCCATAGATCCATATATCCCTGATAAAATTCATCCTTAATTAAAATAAAGAACAATTAATCAATTCTCTATTTCGGTCGTGGTTAAGCCCCAGCGTCGGAGAAGACCGAGCAGTCGCAAACAACTGACGTATTTCACCGGCATTCTCGCTGGACAGAAGGAAGCGAGGAGGACCGTTGATTCCTTGGCGCCGGAAGTGAAGTTGGATCTGGTGCGGAAGCGAGAGGTAAGAGTAGACGGCTTTGAGTAAGAAGATAGAGAGGATGATCAGAATCGGTGCGAAGAGAGACATTAATGATATAACCAAAAGCAAAAACAGAACAAAATTATAGAGAAGAGAAAACTGCACTTCTCACTTTTCTTCTTCCACGGGAGAATAAAAAACTAAAAAACTGAGAACAATACTTATTCTCTCTTGAGTTTCACGGACAGAACAACACAGAGAGAAATAACTTGTCTTTCACGGAGAACAAAAATGGAACTTCCAAATGAAAATCGAAAGCCAAAATAAAAGGTCTTTCACGGGATAATTCTAACATAGAATAATTAAAACAGTTTTTATAACTATTCGAAAGAAAAAAGAAAAAAATAAAAGAGAAACAACGCACTGCTTGGTTTGAAAAAATAAATCCAACAATCTCCCCCTCAAACCAAGACTTTCTTCATCCCAAGCATCTTCAATAGCTTTAGGAACCTTGGTGTCGGCAAAGCTTTAGTGAACAAATCGGCTACCTGATCCTTTGTACTACAGCGCTCAATGCTAATGTGACCCATCTTTACTGCATCTCTGATAAAGTGATAACGCACATCAATGTGCTTACTCCTGCCATGTTGTACTGGATTTTTAGCCAATGCGATCGCCGACTTGTTGTCCACAATCTCTCCAAAAAATTCCTTCAGCAAATTCTTCAACCACATTGCTTCACAAGCCGCTGCTATATACTCTGCCTCACATGTAGATAATGCTACAACTTTCTGCTTCTGTGTGCACCAAGTAAAAGCTGTATCACCAACATAAAATACATATCCACTTGTGCTCTTTCTTTCCTCATGATCATTTGCCCAATCACTGTCACAAGGCAGCCCCATTAATTAATATAACTTAATATATCTATTATTAAATATATAATTAATTGTATAAATAATAATTAATGGGTAATTTGTACTTAACATATTATTAAATTTATAACACATTATATTTTTTATTTTTAATTATAAATTTATTTTTAAGTTATAATTATCTTCTTCACATTTAAATGCCCAACTACTTTAAATCCTGAAATATGTTTTCAAACAGTTTTTCTGGATTTAACAGGATTTAACATTTGGTATACCAAACAGTTTTCAAGATTTAACACATTTCGAATTTACTAAATCCGGATTTACAGGATTTACTAAATCCCACTAAAGTTAAATCCCACTTGTTGCCAAACATCCCCTTAGAGTTCGGCTGGTTCACAGGATTTGGCCGAACAAACGTGTGGAAGGGGAGAAGTTACCCTCACAACGAGGGCAAATTATTGCATCTGATCACCAGACGCGGGGATAGGTCCGGATATTAATAAAATATTATTTTAAATTAAGTGCGGGTAAAGCCTAGGTAAAGCGCAGGTAAAACGTAACTAAAGCACAAGTCAAAAGCGCAGGTAAAGCACAAGTAAAATGCAGGTAAAGCGCAACTAAAGCGCAAGTCAAAAGCACAATCAAAAGCGCAGGTGATGCGGAAATTTTTATTGGATGTCCGAACTTAATTTTCGCGTCCGGTGACTGGATGCAATAATTTGCCCACAACGAGCGGCTCGCATCCTTCCGATCAAAATGTCGTGTCTCTCGATTCAATGGGATGGGAATGACAGTCATCGGAGGAGGCGAAGTCTTCTAGGGTAGACTGTGTAGTCGGCGAGTAGGTGCTCCCTCCTCTCTCTCTCTCTCTCTCTCTCTCTCTCTCTTCGAAGGAGTTGGGAGGTAGAGGTGGCTGCGGCTTGAGATTGGAAGGGAGATCGTGGATTTGGCTTTATCCTGGAGGAAGATCAGGTGAGACTTGGGAAAGTGGGGGAGCTATCGGTTTGGGGAGAGGAGAGGAGGTCGGCGCTTGTGAAGGAGTTCGCCTGGTGGCGGGGTTGATTTCGGCAGAGGAAGAGGTCGGTGGTGTTGGAGTCGTGGTTGGGGAGCGAATGGAGAAGTGAGAGCAGCCGAAAGGCTTCATTTGATGGCCTTTTATCTACAATTACAATTTTCGATTTACATTAAAAATTCGAAAAAAAAAAAACATTTTCAACGGAAAACTCAAATTTGTTGTGTTTTATTTAGCGGTTGAAACATAATTAATATTAAATTTAATTAACTGTTAATTAAGTTATGATTTCTGTTAAAGTATTATTATTTTAATCTTAATGATGTTATTAAAATAAAATTAACTTAAGTAACAAATGATTTGTATTAAATTAATATTATTTAATTTTTAATGACATTATTAATACTCAAATGAATGATTTTAAGTGAAATATGATTTAACATATTAAAAATTTAATTATAATTTTTAACAATTAGTAATTTTTAGGAAAAGAATAAATTTTTAAAATTATTTAAGTTAATTTATTGAATTTACAAAAGAAAGGAGAAAAGCCTTCCCGTGATGAGGTGGCGGAGGCTACGGGTGTGTTGTGAGATGGTGCTGGAGAAGAACTTTATAAGTATTAAATTTGTAGGTAAATTATTAGGTAAACATATCTATAAAAAGGAAGCATTATCGAGTTGTATGATAATGTATGATAATGTCACTTTCTTATCAAATACTTTGTCATAGTGTTGTGATAAGTGATATGTGGTGTTTCGTATTTAGCAAGAAGGAGACAATATCATACAATTAGATAATGTCCTCTTTTTGATAGATTATCTATCAAAAAGGGAACATTATCTAGTTTTATAGTAATGTGACTTTCTTGCTAAATATAAAACACCACATATCACTTTTCATGTCACAATGACATAAAGTATGTTCCCTGCTTTGTACTGTTCATTATAATTGATCATTAAATAAAAAGAAAAATAGAATTGATCGGTTAATCCAAGTGATTGAGGGAGGATTACACACAATAAATAGAAAGGAAAGTATAATATTAGTTATGATCTATTACAAACTATACATGACACGTGGCATAAACTAGTAGATGCACACGAGGCTATATATATTTAATAAAATTATGGAGTCCGTTATGAGACCTTTAGCGGAGTCTTTGCTGTCGAGTGTACCGAGCTAGTCCTCCAGAATAGTCAAGTAGAACAAGTCTATGTAGGCGATTCCTTTACATGGATACAATTTTTTTTTCTTTTTAAAAAATTTCGTGATGATCTTCTTATGAACTTCTCTTAGTCTTTGCGCAATACCAAGAAAATATTATTATAATTTTTTTAGCATGTAATAATGTAAATAATATTGAACAATCTTCTAATTTTTCGTTAGAATCTTATTGAAGAAAGTCTTTTTTTTTTTGCTGTGGTATGACCCTTGTTTCATAATCTTTGTTTAATTGATTTCAAACTAATACAAAAATACTTATATAAAGGCAATAAAAAAATAATAAAGGAAATATAATAAATAGAATATTCTCAATAATGAAAACAATGTTACATGAATAAATACTATATATTCTAAGTATTAATATATGGCAAAGACTAATTCAAATAACACTATTTGGTTGGAGGAATTTAAAATTTATGAGAATTTTCAATATAATTTGAACTAAAATCATATATTTGAAAGACTTTTTAATTGTTTAATTTCTTTTAAAATAAGTTTATGAGTTTAATTTATTTTTGTATTTGATTACTTGCAAAATAAAATTTAATATTAAAATACAATCATGATCAACGATGATGGCGGCGACAATTGTAACGGTCAATTTTGACGATAGTGGAGGCAATAGTGACCAATATCGACATTGATGGTGATGTTTGACCATGATTACATGTGAAACTTCATATTTTTAATGTATTTAGAACTTACCAAATAAGATGAATTCTAAATATATTAAAATGAACTAAGTGAGAAACTTCAAATATCTTGAAATATTACTATGCATTTGCCTTTTTTTTTTCAATCAAATATCCAAGAATTAAAATTCAACAAACATTAGAGAATGGGCAATCCAAAGAGTATATTTTTATTGAGATATATGTACAAGAAACTATGTTATGCATATGTTAATTTTTTGATTAGTGAAGGGAAATAAATATCATTGTTTTTTTTTTTCTTGTCTTAAATTATAAAATAATAGGAGAAAATAATTAATGATTACAAGTAGAAGGCAAATAGAAGACAACATTTTGTCACTCATTGATTGCAGTCCAATATACATTATAAGGAAAGTAAGTTAAACAATCAATTACAAATTGAATTTTATATAATGAAGCTAGTAAATATTTAGATTTAAATCTATAACACTATTTTACAAAATAATGGACATTCCACTTTAATTAAAGCTAATTGAGAAGTTGAATATGCTCAATTAATTGTGTATAAGTGCAAATGCTTTCTTAAGTGCTTAGCATATATTTAATAAATCTCAAGGGGAGTATTGGATAGTGAAGACTTGTGCAAAGGTAATCATTTTAAATTCAACAAAGTAATTTAATGGAGTTGATTCTCAAGAATACACCATGGGTTCGTGCAAGTCCCCAAAGATTTGGAGGACAATTCCCACCTACTAGAAGCACACTTGAAATCAACATGTCGTTAACTCGAGTGATGAGTCATCAATAGAATTCATTAACCTAACAATCAGAGAGGATCATAACAAGAAGATCCAAGCTCCCTTTATTCACGCTCAGTCAACTATGGACTCTGTTACACTATATCCAAGAAGACTAGTAACTCATATCGAAATAGCTTGAATACTTTATCAACTGAATGAGCACTTAGTAGAAGCGAACTTTCCTTGACGCTAAAGATTTAGATCAACAAGTAGTAGCCATACCAAATGCCTATCAGAGTAAGACACATGATCAGGGCTACCCGTATTGCATATCTTATATTATTATACTTTTTTTTTGAACAACCATCCTTGTAGCCATCGAATCTCTATAAATAAAATGTGAGGAGACACCTCTTTTATTTTTAGAACATTCTAGAGGACTTATTGAGTGAATAAATTGCTTTACCCAAAAGTCTTCTTCTTCTTTATATACTCACCACATGTTTTATGGTTCCAATATTCATAGCTTGCATGCTAAGGTTGATATCACCCATGGACAACTAATTGGATTTAACATCATGAAAAAGTGAGGTGAGTATGGATTGATATTTGTGACTGAAAGATAATCACAACTTGATGAATAATCTAACCCTAAGCCATTAGTGAACATAGAAATGCCACACTATACCACTAACGAGATCTCATGGAAATAGAGAAAAAGCTGACCAAAACGATCCAATATGCCTTTTGTAGAGCTACCAAGGCATGCACCAAGTGGGAGCACCACCAAGGGATCTTCTAACTCAAATGTTCGCTACAAGAGACTAGAGAGCAAATCACTAACCTTGATAAAAAAATGTTTACACAATTATAAGTGTGAGGAGTACAATTCGCCACCTTGGTGCATGAGAAGAGTTGAGTCTGAGCTGACAAAAGCCTTTTTCATAGAGATAAAAGAGGCAAGATCACCTCCAAAATTCAAGAGCCTCACTTGAGCAAGACTAACTTGGGGGATAGTGTTGTTAACTTTACTTATCATGATGTTGTTGTAGGGTGTTAATTATGCATTGAAATGCCGGTTGTTCTTCATAACTTATAAGAAGTCGACACTCAGGTGGTTCACTCTCCTTCCAATAAGAGTGATCACCTCCTTTGTAAAATTAAACTAGATGTTTGTAACCCAATTTATAAGTGCCCTAAAGCCTATAAAGAGCTTGCAACCATCCTCTAGATGCAATAGAAGCCCATTGAGTCGCTATAAATTTTATTGTGAGTTTCCAATGGGAAATGCTTGAGGTGAAAAACTTAGTGCCTATTGTTGCCCATGATACTTGAACACTAGGGCCATGAGAAGGTCTATTTCTACCCTTAGTTTTAGTAGCTAAAGACTCTGTCTGAGTTGCTTGAACTCACTAATCGTCGGGTTGACGCAAGTCAAATAAATATCCCAGATTTTTAACTTTCTACGTAAGCATCCAAACATAGCTCTATATTCGATTTCCACAGAGAATAATTTCTCCATGACTACACACGTTGTCCCCAAATTTCCTTTCATTTCTTTCTTTCCATAAGAAATAGATAGAGAACCAAGAGATTAGAAAGTAAAAGAAATATTAAATTCAATTAACAGTTAATTAACTTATGGTTTCTGTTAAAGTATTATTATTTTAATCTTAATGGTGTTATTAAAATAAAATTAACTTAAATAACAAATGGTTTGTATTAAATGAATATTATTTAATTTTTAATGACATTATTAATACTCAAATGAATGATTTTAAGTGAAATATGATTGAAAATATTAAAATTTTAATTTTAATTTTTTATTTTTATAGTTTTAACAATTAGTAATTTTTATGAAAAATAATAAATTTTAAAATTATTTAAGTTAATTTATTGAATTTACAAAAGAAAGGAGAAAAGCCTTCTCGTGATGAGGCGGCGGAGGCTGCGGCTGTATTGTGAGATGGTGCTGGAGAAGAACTTTATAAGTATTAAATTTGTAGGTGAATTATTAGGTAAACATATCTATAAAAAGGGAGCATTATCTAGTTGTATGATAATGTCGCTTTCTTATCAAATACTTTGTCATAGTATTGTGATAAGTGATATGTAGTGTTTCGTATTTAGCAAGAAGGAGACAATATCATACAATTAGATAATGTTCTCTTTTTGATAGATTATCTAGTTGTATAGTAATGTGACTTTCTTGCTAAATATAAAACACCACATATCACTTATCATATCACAATGACATAAAGTATGTTCCCTGCTTCGCACTGCTCGTTATAATTGATCATTAAATAAGAAGAAAAACAGAATTGATCGGTTAATCCAAGCGATTGATGGAGGATTACACACAATAAATAGAAAAGAAAGTATAATATTAGTTATGATCAATTACAAATTATACATGATATGTGGCATAAACTAATAGATGCATGTGGTACTCTATATCTTTAGATATAATATAATTGTTGAGTCCATTATGAGACCTTTAGCCTAGTATTTGTTGTCAAGTGTATCGAGTTAGTCCTCCAGAAAAGTCATGTGGAACAAGTCTTTGTAGGCAAGTCCTTTGCATGGATCCAATATTTTTTTCTTTTAAAAAAAAAATTATAGGGTTTATTTGGGATGGCTTTCTTACTACTTTTTAAAGCAGCTTTCTAGTACAAAAATTTTAATTTTATATTAAAAAATTGATTTAAGAAGCATTAAAAAAGTCATCCCAAATAAATCCAAAATTTCTCATGAACTTCTCTTAGGCTTTTGCGCAATACCAAGAAAAATTATTATAATTTTTGTTAGCATGTAATAATGTAAATAATGTTGAACAATCTTCTAATTTTTTTCGTTAGAATCATATGGATGAAAGTCTTATTCTAAGTTTAAGGCAATAATGTAAGCCAAAATATATGACCCTTTCACTGATCAGATTCCAAGCAGTTGGGGCTATTATGCATCTTTGAATAAGTCAACAGCTACTAATCATTTGCATGTGAGCTACTAATTATATTTATGACAATTAACTTTGTATAATCAACATATAAAACGAGATTAGTCTATAATTATCACTTAAATTTTTAGTTTAATTTTGTACTTTCACATTCAAGCACCTATCGACTAAAGAATTTAATGAAACAAATTTGATGAAGATATATTGATGAAAATATAGTCATAAGGAATTTTATATCTCTTGAATCTATTTTATAATGAGACTAATAAAAATATTAAGAGATTATTCATGAAAAAATTGAGTTATGGATAGATTTTGATCATCTTAATAATGATTGATTATTCACAAATAAAATTAGAGAGTAAATAAAGAAAAACATTCCATCACTTAGACCCTGAGAACCGAGGTTTAAAGTTTGTAGCAAATTCAATTGAAAATATGTAGGCATTGAGGCTGCCAATATAGGCTACTAGAAATTTCATGGCTTTGGCTTGTTTCATAATATTTATTTAATTGATTTTAAACTAATAAAAATATACCTATATAAAGGCAAGAAAAGAATAATAAAGGAAATATAATAAATTTAATATTCTCAATAATGAAAACAACATTACATGAATAAATACTATATATTCTAACTATTAATATATGGCAAAGACTAATTCAAATAACACCATTTGGTTGGAGGAATTTGAAATTTATGAATATTTTCAATATAATGTAAACTAAAATAATATATTTGAAAAACTTTTTAGTTGTAAAATTCAATAAGATTTTTGTAACCCAATTTATAAATGCCCTAAAACCTCTGAAGAGCTTGCAACCATCCTCGAGATGCAATAAAAGCCCAGTGAGTCACTATAAATTTTATTGTGAGTTCCAATGGGAAATGCTTGAGGTGAAAAACTTAATGCCCACTATTTCCTATGATACTTTAACACAAGGGCTATGAGAAGGTCTTTTTTTCCCCTTAGTTTATAGTAGCCAAAGACGCAATTTGAGTTTCTTGAACTCATAAATTGTCACTTAAACACTAAGTATAATCAAGTGGTCGGGTCTTCCTCATCCACTCACCCATAGGAACTTGCCGTTAATGATTGACATCATGGTAGGGAGTAAGAGAGAAACAACCTAAGGGATTAAAGAGTTGATAGGATACCTATAACATTGTGTGACTAGTATCACCTAGATCATCATAGAGTGCTTATTTAGGCCAAACCACTCATAATTTCTAGACCACCCACACAAAGGGTTAACTAGCCCCATAATGCCACTCACCCCTAGCAAGGAGAAGGTATTCACCATGCCCTTAATTACCCTACAATCACCCCACTAAGTGTTTGTGAAACCCCTTAAGTAAAATAAAGCTAAACTCATAAAGATCAAAATGCCTTTTGGTATAATGATTATAATTTCATTTAAGAAACTCTGTAGTTGAATGTGCTCATCCCAAAAAAATTTTGAGATGGGTAACCTACTGGAAAGTTACACTAATATGATAAAACCGTGAGGCCTTGGTCCAAAGTGAATAATATATATATATATATATATAAGACTTTGGACTTTTATAAATAGTATCAGAGTAATACACTAGCCGAAAGATGGGAACTAAGTGTCATAAAAGATAAAGTTTTATGTTTTGGGAGCCACCTCTTGAACCCTCTATGGAACAAAGTGCAATATGATGGAAGCCACCACTTGAACTTGTAGGGGCAACCTCTAGAATCCCATCTGCCTAGTGGATGATTCTTGGATAAAGATACTTATGAGGATGTCAGTTACTTTAGTGAGGGAGATTGTGAAATCTCTTAAGTAAAAGAAAGTTAAACTCTTAAAGATCAAGACACATTTTGGTGTAATGGTTGGAATTTAGGCCTTAAATCAAAGAGGATAATATCTCGATAGTTGAGAGTTTACGCTATTACTATGTTAATGGTAAAAGGAGCTCTTTAAGCACCTAGTGCCTATAAAGATTACTACACTGTTGACCTTGATTATTGCTAAACTCTTGGTCAAAGGGTTTGACTTGGTCAATTTGACAAAATTGAGACCCAAGACCCCTCCCACTCAATTCCTTGGGTCAAACTGAGTCTGTTGAGCCCAGACCTAGGCCCTGGGTCAACCTGGCTGACCAGGTCAACTTAGGTTGACCCATTGGACCCATTTGAGCTCAATTCAATTTCAAATCAATTCAATCCTTGCTTAGGCTCAAATCCAATTCTCCTATGACCTAAATGATTGGTTTGACCAAGTCAAGCTTTGACTTGGTTAAACCAAGCCATTAATAGGTCAAATCAACCTATTTAAAGCTCAATTAAGGACCATTTAATGGCCAATTGATTCCAAAGGGATTTGAATTGCAAACCACGGCCAATTTTTGATATTTTCCCTCCTATTTGACTCCCCACTCAATCCCAACCATCCATGATAGGGTTAGGACCTTTAAATAGTGAAAATTAGGTCTTTACAAGGACTTTTTTTTCTTTTGCTCTCAGTCTAGCCGCTCTTATCCCGAAATATTTTCGTCTGAGAGCTCCCCTAGGATTCCTTCACCTTCCCCAAGCCAAACCCGAGCTATTGGAGTCGCCGGCAGTGAGATCTCCGACGAATTAAGGCCAAGAAACTTCCAAAGTCCTTTGCGACCGATTCACCAAAATCATTCGTGGACAGTCTACAAATTCAATGAACCCAAGATCTTCTGAATCCATTCATTGGATTGAGGTAAAATCAAAACCCTAGCTAGAACACTTAGATCTAAATAGATTTTCATATACTGTGTTTTAGATCGTAAGAAAGGGCCCCCATTGATGTTCTTCATACCTATTATTTATGTTTAAATTTTCATCAATTTCCATCATACCATTTGAAAGAACAGGACCATTATTGTTTTAGAGCTCTAGTTTTCCCTAATTCCGACGGCACGGGGTCTGAACAGTTGATTCTATGATTGACGGTACAGATCCTGCCGCTCCGCGGCTTCATCCAAACTGTGGTCTTAATCTGGAGGTTGGATCCAACGTTCGGCGCAATCAGAGCCGTCTGTCTCAAACCGCGTGAGATCGGACGGCCCTGAGCCATTGCCTACGTGGATTAGAGGGAGCTCACCCATTCACAATGATTGCGCCAATCATTGCCGACGGCGCAATCATCGTGCCGTCAGGCAATGATTGCCCGGGATCGACGGGGCATATCCTAATATTACCACTATCATTCTTATTACTTTTATTCTTATTATTATCATTATTTCATTTATTTTAATTATTATATTATTATCACTATTATTAATTTAAATTATTTTAAATTTTAATATTATCACTATCATTCTACTAAGTAATATCAAATTTCAGAGGTTTTATTATTTTAAGTTAATTTTATTTTATAATTAGTTTTGAGTATTAATCATTTTAAAATTATTTTAAAATGGCATTTAATTCATTAATATTCAGAAAGTCATATCTTTTTTATTTTAAATTGGATTTCAGCGTGCAATACCTCTAATTTTTCAAAACAAATATGTATTTTTAGTTAAAAATAATTTTAGATATTAAATTTTCTTTTTATAGCTATTTTTTATGTTATTTATTATATTGATTATTTAATTATTATTTAAATACTTAATATAATAATTATTTTAAAATAAAAAATTATATTTAAATCATTTTGAAGCCTTGCTTGGGTGACCAGTGGATCTCCCTTATATTTACATAGATATGAATTGATTTATTTTTAATTACATTATTTTCCAAAATTTATATATAGGTATTTTAAATTATTTTATAATTACTTATATTATTAAATCCTAATTTTGGGAGATCCACTTCTTGGAATTTTAAACGTAGATCATTCATATGAAGATCAATCATGGGAGAGTGGATTAGTGAATGATTGAGTCCAAATCATTCACTAATCACCTCATTTATCATACTTTCTTTTCTTTTATTATAGTATGCATGCGTAGGATGCACGAGCACTTAGTTTAGGCTCTCCTAGATCTAAGGATATGTATGTTTACTATTTTGTAAACTCCTTGCATTGTTACCTTGAGGTTTAGTATAAAACTTCATTTAAATCCCTACAATGTAGTGACATCTAAGGACAATAATTAAGGACCCGTCTAGCGAACTTAAAAAAATTCTAAGAGCTAGGGTAGATCATTTATTGACATGAAAACATCAAAATTTAAACCTAATGACATCTAAAACATCTCATAATTTTCTAGAATTTTTTAGGGCTCTTTAGACCCCTTTATTAACCAACCCTAATTTACTTGGTAAATAGGGCCCCGATACCTTCTAAAAATTACAATAAATCCATTTCAACTTAGAAAAATACCCATAATATCTCAAATTTTTTAGAATTTAGTTCTTTACCTGAGATAAATAGGGACCCTTAGGTTGACCTCAGTAAGATACTTAATTTCAACTTTAATTAAAATTTCCTTTTTTCCCCTAATAAATTAAAAATTCAAAATTTTCTCCAAACACTTGGGAACACTTTCTCAGGTCATTCGTGACCTTTGGGGGTGATTCCAATTAGTTTGGAGCTGATCTAAATCAAAACTATAAAATCACCCCTTAATTAGATAATTTAGATAATTCAATAAATACCCAAACTTTAGAAATTCATAACTAATTATAGAAAATTCTAAATTAAGAAAAATTAATTGCATTCAACTCCAATTAGGGTCTAATATTTATTAAAAATGTTAGGATTCCATAAACTAACTTAAATTAAAAAGTCAAATTTTCAGTCAAACCTAGCCTAAAGTCTAGGGCTCGAAACTTCTAAAATTCATATCTTTGCATAGGAAACTCCAAATTCAGCAAACTACCTGTCAAACTACTCACCTTAAGGTCTAGTATTTACCTAAAATATTAGGAGCCCCAAACCTAGCCTATTTCTCATAGTGACATTTTGGACTCCCTCAACCTAATACCTAAGAAGACTCGGGACTTTCCAAAATTGGACAAGATAATTTGAACTTTAAATATCACTACCCTTAGTATTTAAAAGCGATCAACAAACTAAATTAACTAAAATGAACCCTAATTCATTAATATTTAAACTTTAATTAAAATTTCATTTTCTGGCCTTTAACAAATTCTAATCTTAGGCAATTTGAACTAATCATCCTACATATGATCTATCTAAAACCACAAAAACCTTACACACATAAAATTATTTACTAGGGCACCACTTCTAAATCTAGGCTAGGCTAGTGTTTCTTTTTTTAGTGTTTCATTTTTTGCTGTGTACTAGATTTTCTGAGTTTTCATTGCATGCTGTGATGAAATTACTGTGTATGCTTACTTTATTGTATTTTGTGGAATTGATGTGATGAGCGATATTTCTACCTCTAGGTTAGGGATAACATATATATTGTTCTTATTGCAGGTGGTCATGCTCATGCAATAATAAAAGGGGGGCAACCGTTATGATTTTTAATGATGTTTTGTGCAGGTGCTTACCCAGCCCCCCTAAATAAATGAGAGTTAATTTAACAGGTGCTCTAGAAATTTCTTAGCCCTCAATGATTAAGAGCATGGACAATAATGTGGCTGTGATGAGTTCTTTTTATTTCCATATAAAACTAATTAGGATTTTTATTAGGATAACATTGCATGTGATTTTAGATTTATTGCTTTCCATTAATGTAAAAATTTGTAATAATTATAAAGAGTTGTGAAAATGTATGTTGTGTGTGGATATTCTTATCCAACTTGAATTCCAAAAGAAGAAGGCATCCTCAAAGGGGAAAGTCTTCTTCCATTTGGAAGATTGAGTTTGGATGGCTTTAAATATCCAAAGAGAAAAGGCAATACCCCCCCCTACAGGGGGAAATTGTCTCTTCGTTTGGATATTCAAGCCATAATAAATCCTAGGATTCCAAGGAGAACAAATCCAAAGAAGGCTGAAGAGCTGAAGATTTGAAGATCCAATATCCCACTCAAAGTCATTTGCATCAGTCATAGGCTTAAAAATCTGGGTTTTGGCAGTGGTGCCCGGCCACTTTATTTTTTGTAGACCCTGGGTTGTAATTAAAGGGAAGTTGCTGCCCTATGGACATTGAGTTAATTAGTTGGATTATTTATGATGTGTTTTATCTATGCTGTGTGCCTTTAGGGTTGCTTGCTTTTTCTAATTTATTGATGAGTTGCATGCCGTGTTTTGTTTTAGGCTGGATCTCGTTAGACTCATTAAAGACTATAAAACTTTTTCTATTCATATAAAAAAATTTAATATTTAAGATTTAAATAATATAGAAACCTAACGAACCTAAGGAATTGCCAGAATCGTCCGGGGTCGCATGCATATTATTGCATTTCTTCTTCTCTCTTTCTATGAGACACTTCCCCGCCTGCGGGTATAGTCCGAATAATCTGGCCTATGAGGATGAGGTGCCGGACCTGGGAAAATCTAGTCTCCTTCTAAAAATTATTTTATATTAAGCCTATTTTAAAATCTGATGCATATTTAATTTAGCCTCTTTAATCAGCATGCATTGCATTAGTAACTAACTAAATTAAATATTAATTGCATTAGTTAGGGAAATTTACCCAACATAAGTCCATGACCAATTAGGAAACTCTTTAGATGACGGTCCTATTTCTAAAAACTGTACCACCCACCCATCTTTCATAAATGACTAGACTGCATGGTTTTAAAGCGATTAGGTGGTTAGTTGGCTCCCCAATCCAGGCCGAGGTAAGTCCAGGTTTTGCACTGTATTAGCTAAGACACGGGTCTTAGTATTATTTGTAGAACACTAAACCCAACTTAGATTTAGGATTTGAGGCTACTATACTTGATCTCGTAGTATGCCTTAAATAGTAGGTAGGTTTCCTATTCTTCAGGGACTATAAATCCTACTTATATATATCATAGGACGATGACACCTCCATCATTCTCTCATGTATGTGTTGAGTGCTTGATTTCTTTTCCCCGGTTTCTCTTTAGTATCCTAGAGCCTTCAAATACTGGTGTGAACCCCGCATGTCGACTAAGCCCATTTGGACGATAGGACTTCTTAGTCTTAGCCCTATATATCAATCCCACTTTGGAAGGGATAATATATGATTCTTAATTGAGAGTCTTCTCGGGCTTCGGCCTGAGATGTAATTAACCATAGAATTCCACCATGGGAAACTGAATTCCACCATCTCATAAACCCCATTTTAAGATGATGTATCGAATGGGGGAAACCCTTGATTGTGATCAGGCCATATATATTTTTTTGGTGTGCTTATATATGTGTTAGGGTTAGTTGAACAAAATTTTAGACCCATTTGAACACTAGTGACACATACTAAAAATAATTAAGGATAATGTCTAGAAAATTAAAAAACTTTTAGAAAATTTCACTCAAATCCAATTGAGGTGAAACTCTAGAATAGTAAACCTAGTGACATTATGAATTCTAGGATTTAATTTCACTCAATTTTGAGGACATTAGGTCAGAAACTAATCGAATAAAAAATCAGTCCCTTAAAGGGATCTAGAACTTAAAAAATGTAATAAATACAAATTAAATAAAAAATATAAATAATGTACTATAGTATTTATACTTAAATCCTCTATCCAAGAAAATTAAAAGCCTGTTCATTATTTTTTTTATGTAGGTGACTTTCCCTACTGTAAAAAAAAACCTCTTCACTAGACTTCAAAATTAAGCTTAATTTAATAATTAATTAAATTAAAAAAAATTATTTTAAAATAAAAAAATCTAAATCTAGCAAACTTAGTATCATTTTATCATCTTAGGGTCTAATATTTATGAAAATATTAAATCACCAGAGTTTATTCAAAATTAGAAAGTCAAAATTGGGCTCCTTTATTTAATGAATTAAAATAATTCATAAAATCCAAAAATTCAACAAATGATCAAAACTACACCATGCATTAATCTAATTAATAAAATCAAATAACCAACCCCAAAATACATAATAAACACTCCATTAATAAATTTTTTAGGATGAACTATCTCGAGTTGTAGGGTTGTGTCCTTTTGAGGATTGGTTCCTCGAGCCTATTGTGACAATGCCATGAACAAATTCAATTGAGTAAAAAACTATCAAATTAACTAATAATTAATTACTTAACCAAAATCAAATCATTAATACAACTACATCAACCTAATTTTTAGGATGTATAACCTCGAGTTGCTGGGCTATGTGTCCTAAATAAGCCTAGTTCCTTGAGCCTATTATGGCAAAGGCACGAATTGATCGAATAAAAAATTAAAAAAAAAATAATATAATGAGTTAAATCAGTAACCAATTAAATGAAAAATCATCAACCCTTAATTTCAACTAATTAAATAAATAAAATAATATTGGTTATTATTGGGTAATCTGAGCTTACGAGACTATTAACTTAGCCCCAAGGAGAATAAAAGAAATCTCATATCCCTAATGTAAATAAAGGTAGTAATTACTTAATACTTAAAATTTATCCTAAAATAAACATTAACATACTAATGCTTAAATTCAAATTATTATCCCCTTTGACTCACAACAAATAAATTAAAACACTAGAAAGTTTCAATAACTACCGCAACCCACATAATATAATGCACACACTTTAGATGGTATGTTAGGACAATTACTTATAATTTTAGGTTAGGTCAGTGTTCTTTCTTTTTCTACTACTTATGTGCCAAGGATTTCTATAGATTTCACTAAATGCTGGCTGTAATGAATTGATTAATGTGATGCCTTGTAATATGTTGATTTTATTATGCTATCTGTGAATTGATGTGATGAGTAATAGTTTTTCTTATGTTAGAAATGATCTTGATGTTAACAAATTTTTTTTGCAGATGATCATGCTCATTCAGGACTATAAAAAGGGAGTCAAATTAAAATTTAACTAACAAATTTTTTGCATGTGTTAAAAATTACTAAGCCCCTCTAAAATTTAAAGAGCATTGACAAGTGATTATGATTGACTCAAATGTAAGCAATTGAAATAATATAACTTCTTGGGATGATATTGATGATTCTGATTATAACTGCTTAGGTCACATGAAGGTTGTCAAGTCTTTTAAATTTTTTGCATGTATTTTAAATTGTTAAGTTGTGAAAGTTAATTTTAAATGTGATATTATTCAACCAATTTAATGTCCAAAGAGAAGGTAAACATCCCTTAGGGGAGATTCCCTTTCATTTGGGGAGCTAAATTAGGATATGATGATTTGAAAATCCAAAGAGGAAAGAAACACCCATTATGGGAGGAGTTATTTTCATTTGGATATTTGTACCTGACAAATCTAAGAAGCTTGTAGAAGGAATAAAGATGAAGAAATGAAGACTTCAGAAGAAAAATATCCCATTTTAAAATTACTTACTTCATTCCTATGACTAATATTCTAGTTGTTGTCAGTGGTTCCCGACCAATTTTAGTTTATGCAGACCCTGTATTATAATTAAATGGCATTTGCCATATAGACTTTTATATTTATATGATTCATTTTGGTTATATGATTTGATTGTTATGTTTATTTCTATGCATTAGGATTTTTATAATTTTCTTTGGTTTCTTATTATGCATGTTGCTTTTGTTTAAGCCTGGATGCAGTTAGGCTCTTTAAGAATCAATTTTTTTTACTTATATTAAATAATATATTTACGTCAACATATAAAGATAAATAATTTTAAGAAGTAAGCTCAGGCTCGTCTAGGATCTTATGTATTCACATCATATTTTCTCTTCCTTCTTAGACTCCTCCCCACCAGTGGGTTATGGTATACCACATAGCATATTAGGGTGTAGTTCTGTCTGAGGGATATTGTGCAATCTCTAGAAACAATATATATATTCTAAGTTAAAAATTTAAACCACTTCATATCATTTATACATACAAGGTCAATCAATATGCATTGCATTAGAAACTAATTAAAAAATTAAATTTTAATTATATTCGAGCATAATCACCCAACATAAATAAAGAGGCTAATTAGGATATTCTCTAGACATCCGCCCTAATTCCTCAATACTTAAACAACAAATTTATCCATCTTTCATAATGACCAGACTAATGGTTTTAAAGCATTAGGTGGTTAGCTGACTCCCTAATCCTAGCCTAGATAAGTCCATATTTGCATATTATTAATGAGGTTCAAGTCATCATGTTTTAGTAACTAAAATAGATTTAAGATCTGGGCGAACCAAAAATCATAAGTCCCCAATTTTGGGAATATAATCCAATATTTTAATAAAATGAAAACTTGAATTAAAATTTTCTCTAAACAAAGATATAAATCTTAACACATAGGATATATTAAGGCATTTTTGACCTATTTCATGATCCCAAAATGCCTCTGACTCTTTCTTCATTAGCCTTCAAAATAACTGTTCAAACTTACTATAATCCTTGTTGAAATTGTAACTGTGGGTCTCTAAAAGGATTCTACTGGCGGGGAACAGAATGCAAAGGGTACGACCATACTATCCCGTGATAAAATGATCGTAGGCCTTTATACTCTACGCAAGTAGGCCAATAGAAGAACAGATGGAGTCATACATACGATTAGTCATGGAGGATAGCAACTTTCACCTACACACCTCGATAGATAATAATATGTATAATCCAAAATATCATGAGATTTCTCCCATCTGATACATCAGCTCGAATGAGATTTATTTGATGTGAGGATCGGTTTCCCACTAGTGTAAGCCCCCGTGGTTAATTACATCTTAGACTCGGCCTAAGAAAACTCTCGATTAAGGATGTTATATTATTCTCTTATTAATTCAGTATACAGAGAAAGATCTTATGTTCTATTCCAAAGAAAAAAAACTCTTCTCTTTATCCTTAGTGGTGATTAAATCCTTTTCAAATGTATAAATATGTGATTACAATTTTAAGTTTAAAAGATTAAATATGGAATTTGCTATCTTAGGAGAGATGTCATATTCAAAATCCATCAGAAGTAAAAAGAGACATGCTGAGAAGTATACAATCTGGGCATATGCTTGCCTGGATAAGCTATTAGCTAACATCCTAAATACAATCAATTGTCCTATATTTATGCAAGATAAGAAGGCTATATCCTAAGGAATCAAAGATTTTCAGTTCAGAGGTTTAAATCAGTGATACATAAAATATGTAAATGAATATATCTAATGCCATGTATGATGCATGAAATATATGCATATATAAAATATTCTTAGGTTTACTAAAAGATAAGGTAGCTAAGCTCCATAACAACAGGCTTGGATTTCTACACTTATGAATGTAACAAGCTTAAATGTGATTATTTGTTTTCTTCTAACTCCAAGTCTATATTATAGAATTCTAAAAGAGAATATCTTCCAAAAAAGGAAGGATTGTCTTTTGGAGCCCTATACGTGTGCATAAATAGTCACATTTAACCTTTTTCAAGTCTTTGAAACTAAAACATACATAAATACGATGAACACTTTACATGAAGTCCTAGATATATTCTACATTGAATCTTTACTTTTACAAGCAACCTAGATATATTCTTTATTGATATTTTTACTTGAGCAATGTTGATATGATGCATGTATGTAGACAATGTGCACTATTAAGTAAAGTGTATAAAGATGCAAACATGATATCTAGAGTACCAAAAATAAATAAATAAGTTAAGGATACCCTCCAAACAAGGTATCCACATCACATAAAAATTAAAAAATCATCCTAACAGTGCCCACTTTGTGTGGGAAAGTAGGGATGCAAATGACACAAATAGGTGGCCTACACTACATGCCTAAAATGACCCTAATGATCTATAGGGCTGACAGAAGGGGGTGGGGGTGGGGTATCACACCAAAAAAAAAAGAACATCATAACTTTGCCCACTTTATTTGAGAAAACTATGATGCATATGACACAAATAGGTGGGCCAATACTACAGGCCTAAGGTGACCATAAGTGTCTCTAGAGCTCGAAGAAGGGGGCAACCTTGACCCACAAGATTAAGGCTTTGTTAGTACACTAACCTATGACCGGCTAACTAAATATTCTAGAATATATATTAAACTAAAAGTGGTTAACAAAGTGTGTGTGATGTGTAACAATTTTAACATATAATTAGAGGTCTTTATAAGTAGCAGAGATTATACCTGACCATGATGTACCCACTTAAAAGCTTCCAAGCAAATGATTCCATTGATTTGCCTATATAGGACACATTATACCTCGCAAACAATAAAGCAAGAGCAAACATAGGGTGAACGTAGAGGCTATTTAGAAAGAAATACAAGTAAATAATAATTAAAATATAATTCAATCTTTTCACTTATCTAACACATGCATGCCAACATTAGAACATAGAGCAATATGAAGGTTTTATAACATAAAGCATGAAGAGAAGTTATACATGAATTATATTTAAATATAATAACATCAAATATGAAATTCACTATTGGAAAACAAATGGGAAGATTATATATAAGGCATGTGAGAAATTGCTAACATAAATATCATCCTCTACATAACAACACCAAATAAAGAAGAAATGCTTTTCAACATGTGTACAAATATGACATTTGATGTCAATCACATGTTGACATCATTTTTGTATGAGGTCATTAATGACCCACCTAGACTCTAGATTAATCCTGACCCTAGATCAATTTATTCTCCAGACCAGTCTATACTCTAGGATCCTGCTAGAATCCAGACCTTAGGATCTCTTCTAGATCCTAGGATCCTTCTAGACTCCAAATCAATCCAGACCATAGGATCCACTCTAGACCCTAGGATTCTTCCAGATCAACATAAACTCTAGTATTCTCCTAGATCCAGATCTTAGGACCTATTTTAGGTCCTAGGATTCTTCTAGACCCCAGGCCCTGAAACTTCTAAATTCTAGACCCTAGAGTCCCTCTAGATACTAGGACCAATCCAGATTCAAATTAATCCAAACATCTGATTAATCTAAATCTCAAACCAATATAGACTTCAAATTAATCTTGACCTTAAGCCAATCCAGATATCAATTCCATTCAAACTTCAATTAAATCCAGATTTCAGACATATTCAGACTTTGAACTTTGAACTCCTCCTGATCCAAACTCAAGTCCAAACCTTAATCCTATCTTTGATATAGTTTAACCCTACCCTATCACTTATGATCATCCAAATAATAAATGATATGGATAGTTCAAATCCATAATCTAACTCAAACCCAAAAATCCAGAGTCAAATTCCAAGTCCAAAGGTTATGTCCTAAAAGCCTTTTTCAGTGATTTTTCAAACACTTCAAAACCCAGTCAAATGACCTCCAATTCAGAGTATATCTCTTGCATAGTGATAAGACATGTCTCTAGAGGTAGCCCTCCAAATTTGAGCCCATTCTGAGGTCTCTAACCCTATAAATCAAATTAAAATCCAAAGGCTGTAAAACCTTCAAATATTTACGGTCTATACCACTGGACTTGCCATCTAGTGGATCCTGACCTTAGAGCTTTCTCCAAAGCTTTTAATCACTTCCAAACACTTAATCCTGACCCACTAAACAATAAAATGCACTTTGGTGGACCCAATTTTACCCCCAGTTTACCAGGGATCAAAATGACCAAAGTACCCTTATGGGATTCAAATACCTATTTCAAACCAAATGAACTCCAAATTATTTAGAACCACTTCCCACAAGTTTCAACAAATACCCATTTCAAACCAAATGAACTCCAAATTGTTTGGAACCACTTCCAACAAGTTTCAAATATCAAACCAAACCTGTCAGACCCAAACCTAGATCCTAGGTCAACCTGGTTGACCAAGTCAACCTAGGTTGACCAACCAGACCCTTAAGGGCCAAAATAAGCATTTTAACTGATTTGACTTCTCCAGACCTGGAGACAACCTCCAATAGTCTCCAAATGTCATTTCAAATTGATTGAGCCCATTTCCAAACCCTGGGTCAACCTAGTTGATCAAGTCAACCTAGGTTGACCAAAATAGACTCTTTAAGGTCAAAATAGGCATTTTGATCAAATTAACCTTTCCAAACCATAGAACCACCTCCAATAGACTCAAAACATCAAACCAAGCTTGTTGAGCCCAAATTTGAGTCCTGGGCCAACATGGTTGACCTAAATTCCCTTTAATGTTTAAATAGGTTATTTTAACCTATTCAAGCAATTTAACCCTTTTAAGCTTCAAATCAACTCCAAACCATGGCTCAAATATTTTCTAATCATGGGCCAATAAAATCTAAGTCATGCTGACTTAGTCAACTTAAAAATACATGGTCAAACTTTCCTATACATGAGTTATTTCATTTAAACTTTGAACCTATAGCTTTGAACCCTTTCCAACCCAGCTCATTAACCCCTCTCACCTGCCACCTTAGCTCTCATGGGCCATTAACTGGTCAAACCAGTCAATGATTAGTCAAATAACCATTAAATGGCTAAAATGACCACTTTAAAATCTTTTATACTCTAATTTAAATATCTCCAGCTTCTTAGACTCTTTATAGAGTCTTCTTGAGCCATTCCCAGCCCTTAGATGGAGATCTAATGATCCCTATCAATTCTACATGCTTTCATAAGGACAAAGGACATTTTCCATCATGGCATGTCCTTTGATTTCCTGCTCCCATCAACTCCATGGGCACTTGACAACCATCTAGGAGCTCAGCCATTCAATCTCAACCATCCAAATGCATCAAGATGGCTTGATTAGGAAAAAATATCTTAATTAAGCCAATATGAACCTTAAGCCTCTCTCACCAAAATTCCTCTCATCCAAGATCTATCCCAGCCTCCAAAACCCTCAAAAACCTTCTCCAAGCCTTCCCCCACCAGATCTTGGCCTCCAAAACTAAAATTGGAGAAGAGAGATAGTTTATAGAGAGAATCAAGAAATTCCAAAATAACTTCAAATCCAGCTAGATTCAGCTCCTGAGGTCATATACAAAGTTTTAGTGGATCTTAGCAGCTTTCCTACACGCCCAAGAACTCAAAAATCTGATGGTTGGATTGTAAGTTATGCTCATTTGAAGTTTAAATTTCAATTTGAAACTGTGAAAAAAATACAATGCATGGAGCCACCAAACTCGTGGCATTGTTAGATCATGTTGCCCTCTAGCTACAGTTCTAATTTCGTCCAATTTCGTTAAGTATTTTGAAAGTTATGCGTATTTGAAAATTTTTGACTCTAGTTCATCCAGAGCTGTCCGATCGCGCCTTAGTGCAATAGGACGGTCCAAAAATGGCCACGTGGCCTCTCCCCGAACGCGGCATCTTCCCCTGGGTTTGTACTCACGCCGTTTCAGACCGCGGGTGATGATGTGGAGCAATATGGACCATCCACTCCACCCGCGATCGATCGAACGACTGATCCAGCCATCCGACGTGGTGAAGTGGCGGGCCCCAGGCCACCACGTGGTGCTTTCCTATTGGTCTCCGCCAATCTGGCGCCAATCATTGGCGTCGGCGGTCAACTTGACCCAAAAAAAATAAAAAAAAATAAAAAAATGTCTAGATCATCCAAAATTCATAGAAATTTGAAGTGTTCACCAAATTGGACATTCTTAGGCTCGTTGGAAAGGGAATTCAATGTAGTATTTATTAAAATTAAAATTAAGTAGATTTGGCCTCTTTATTGTGAGATATTTACATTAGTTTGAAATATATTTTTTGTAATTTTCTCACAATCCAGTGGTCAACTGGAGTCCAAATTTTTGTGGAAAATTATTGGGTATCTTAGGCATGTTCAGTGATTTTCTAGGGTCAGATACTCAATGGATTTCTGTGATGTAAATTTTCAAGGTAAATGATCCATTTTGGACCCTAAATTTTGAAAATTCATAACTCTCTAAATTCTTAGTTTTTTTTCTGTGAAATTTCTATGGTGTAAATGCATATGGACCAGGGTTAGAAAAACCAAATTTCAGGCCAATTGGAACAGAAGATACACCTAGGAAAAATATTTAAGAAAATGTCTAGAAAACTTAGAAAATTCCCAGGGAATTGTACACACACCCAATAGGGATGAAACTTAAACACAATAAATATAGTGACATTTTAAACCTTAGTTTCAAATTTCACCTAATTTGGAGGTCATTAAGTTAGAAAATTAAGCAAATAAAAAATCAGCCTCATTAAGGACTTTGAAACTTCTGAAAATTGTAATAAATCATTTTTAAATCTAAAAAAATATAAATAATACCTTGAACTGACCAGAAACCAACCTTGATCAACAAAAATTAAAACCAATTAAATTTGACATCAAATCTGATCTTAATCTAAGTTTAAGTAAAATTGAATATTTAATTAATTTAATTAATTAATAATAATTAAAAATTCTAGAAAATTCCCAAACACTTGAGAATCTCTCCTTAGGTTATTCACATTTGGAGTTGATTTCAAGGAGTTGGGAATTCATTTGGAGCAAAATTAAGAAAACCCTTCTAATTAAATAATTTCAAAAATTCAATAAATATTTCAAAATTCAAAATTTCATAACTAAATATAGAAAAATCCAAATTGACCAAGCTCACTTGCATTCAACTCATAATGATGTCTAATATTTTTTAAAAATATCAAAATTTTAGAAAAGCAATAAATTCAAAAAGTCAAATTTTTTGTCAAACTTAAGTCAAAATCAGTTCAAAACTTCAAACATTCGTAACTAAATGAAGAAAAATCTGATTTCAGCGTACTTAAAGTCTAACTGATAAGGTATAGTATTTTAATAAAATGGTAATTTTCCAGAAAACACTCTTAATCAAAAAGTCAACTTCTGACTCATTAATTAAATGATTAAAATAATCCAGAAAATTCCTAAAATTTGAAAATTATCATAAAACTCTAGAAATCATTAATAAACCTTAAAATCAATTTCAAATTTTTAATACTTAAACTCAAATTTAAATCTTCCCTTAAGTCTTTCAACCATCTAGAACTTCAAACAACTTTAACAAATTGTCCTCCATAGAATATATCCAAACCACACAGCCTACCTCACACACTTTAGATTGTTTGCTAAGACAACCAACTCTAATTTTAGGATAGACCGGTGTTTACTTTTCTATTGTGTGCCGCGCTTTCAAGCTTTCACTGCATGCTAGTTATTAACTTAGAATTGATTGACTGTCTGTTTATTTATTTACTGCACTCTGTTGAGCATTTAAATTTCAAATATATCAACTGCTTGAGATCAATTATAATTACTTGGGATGATATATAAGTACTGATTATTAGGATAACCCTATAGGATCGAGTCTAGAGTTTTCGATTTTGATTAATGTAATTTGATATAATTTGAGTTGTATTTAAAGTGATTTGAGTTGGGACGTTTAAATCCAACTTGAATTCTAAAGAGGAGAAGACATCCCTAAAGGGGAGAGTTTTCGTCCATTTAGAAGATCAAGTTTGAATGCTATTCAAATATCCAAAGAGGAAAGATAACACCCCGTTCAAGGGGGGGGGGGGTTTCTTTTCTTTTGGATATCTAGAACCGACGAATCAAGATGCTCGTGAGAAGATAAAGAAGTGGATAACGAGAAGAATCCCAAATCTCAAAGTCACTTGAGTTCTAGGTTTAGAACCCGGGTTGTTGTCAGTGGTGCCCGCCCACTTTACTTTCAGCAGACCCTGATTTGTAATAAGCAAGGCAACTTTGCCTATGGACTTTTATTAATTAATTCATTTATATTTGATGTGATTATGTATAAAATTACCTATTTTTCGTAGTTTTTTTGCGTTTGTATGCCGCTTTTATTTTTGCCTGGACTCATGAGACTCGTGAGGGTGTGAAAATGTTTATACTCATAACTTTAAACTTTAAGATTTTAGCGAGTCTGAATAAAATAGAAAGATAACAAATTTAGGAAATTAGCCGGGGATCGACCTCGGGGTCGCATGCATATTTCTGCACTTCTTCTCTCATTGCTTTAGACCCTTCCCCGTCTGCGGGTAGAGTCGTGATAGTCTGACCTATGAGGATGAGGTGCTGGATCTAGGGAAATCCAGTCTTCTAAAAAAATTATTTTATAAGCCTATTTTTTAACTTTCAAGCATACTTGATTTGAGGTTGTTAACTAGCATGCATTTCATTAGAAATAGATTTAAAAGTCAAAATTTTAATTACATTAATTTTTAGCATTTTGCACCCAGCATAAGTCAAAGGGCCAATTAAGAAAATCTCTAGATGTCTGCCCCAACTCTCCAAAACTTTAAGTAAAATGTCCATACCACTCTTTTATAAAAGATCAGATTCATCTATTTTAATTCAATTAGGTGGTTAGCTGGCTCCCCAATCCAGGTCGAGGTAAGTCCAGATTTGCATTGCATTAGCTAGGTGTTGATCTCATTTTTGTATGAGGTGTCTAATGGGATCCTAAAGCTAGCTCAAACTAAAATCAATCCAATTCCAAGTCAATTCCAGACTCAGATCTCAGGTCCTAAGGCACTGTCCTAAAGATCTTTTTAAGTGAATTTTTGAACACTTCAAAACGCAGTCAAATGGACTATGATTTAGGCTCTGTCAGTTTCATACTGATGGGACATGTCTCTAGAGTCAACCCTCCAAATGTGAGCCCATTCTGAGGTCTCTAACCTCAGAAACTGAATTGAATTCCAAAGGCTATAAGAATTTCAAATATTTACAGCCCATGCCACTAGACCTGCTATCTCGTAAATTTTGACCCTAGAGCTTTCTACAAAGTTTCCAATCACTTTCAGACCATCAATCCTAACATGTTGATCAATAAACTATATTTTTCTGAATTCATTTCATCCCCCAGTGGACCTGAGGTCAAAATGACTAAAATGCCCCTAAGGGGTACAAATAGTCATTTTAACCAAATGAGCTCCAAATTGAATGCAACCACCTCCAGCAAGTTTCAAATGTCAAACCAAACCTGTTGGACCCATTCCAAACCCTTGGGTTAACTTGGTTGACCAAGTCAACATGTTTGACCCAAGAGGCCCTTTAAGGGTCCAAACAGGTGTTTTGAACCAAAAGACCTCCCTAGACCCTGAAACCACATCCAATAGACTCAAAATGACATTTCAAATCTGTTGAACCCATTTCCAAATCCTGGACCCACCAAGTTGACCATGTCAACAAATTTTGACTCAAAGGCCCATTAAAGGCCCAATAAGCCTTTGTGACTCAAATGACCCATCTAAACCTTGAAATGACCCAAATAACACTCAACCATGTTGAGTCTAGTGAATAGGTTGTTAAACCTAAGTTAATGTCCCAAAGCTACCAAGAGAGGGGTGAATTGGTATTTTAAAAAATATCCCTCTTTTAGATAAATTGAACCGAAATTAAACTTTAATGAATTTTTATAAAAAGTTTTTCAACCACAATTTTTAAACAATAAAAAAATTACAGAAAAAAGCAGTGAAATAAACGACACACGATTTATAGTGGTTCGGTCTAAACCAGACCTACATCCACTCCCCAGAGGCACCCTCTGAGTATTGCACTAATACCAATAGTGTCTCTCCTTTGCACCCACAGCAAGGCGGAGAAGCCTTTACAAACACTCTTTTCACCACTATCCGATGCGGCAGAGAACCGTCATCCTTTTACACTTTCCCTAGTGTTGGCAGAGAACCGTCGTCCTTTCACACTCTCCTAGTGTGGGTAGAGAACCCTTCATCCTTTCACACTCTCCTAGTGTGGGCAGAGAACCGGATCTCCTTGACAGATCT